>NC_134837.1:92538719-92847033 GCF_004210375.1 Tachypleus tridentatus
AACTGATGAAAACAATGGACACCTATTCAGGATGTGAAAACTCCAGGCAGAGTTGGTTCTTGGCAAAATTGTGGCCTATAAGAACTTTGTATTTGGCCATAATATTGACAAGAACTGCTAATCGCAATGTCAGTTGTTGCCTCTTTGGGTGTGTATCACCTACAGGGGCACATGTCGTCCACCCGAAAAGCTGGACCTGGCTGAGGAAATTTGTTTGGAAAAGCTGAAGACTTCACTAAATACGTTGAAATGATACTAAACAAAAGAAATAAGATAATGACTAAAAATAAATATACTGCTTACGTAATATTGAGTGTGTTTTGTGTGTGTTTTTTATAGCAAAGCCACATCGGGCTATCTGCTCAGCCCAGCGAGGGGAATCGAACCTCTGATTTTAGCGTTGTAAATCCGGAGACATACCGCTGTACTAGCAGGGGGCACGTAATATTGAATATTTTATCTGCAGCTTTGTTCTAGTTGTACTTTTGTGACCTCCTTAGCCTAAAGCAATACACAACTGCATTTAAACGTCAGCTACGTATGCATTTTTGTAGTCATAAATAACTAATGGAAATAGGTTATTTCTAACGTGTTAAAAATGATGTAGTGATAAAGTTTATGTAAGGGATTTTAAGGAGAAAAAGCCTCTTTTCCGTAAGGTACATAGCAGTCTAGCTACGTATTGTTCATTATGAGACGTTCACACGAAAACCGTGTGTTATTTTACCGTTTGAAAACTTCATCGCCATGGGTTTGAGCACATGCGTGCGTGGAAAGATACATGAAAATAACACATCCAAGTAGTTGCTGAGGTCTATATTTTGATGAGTACCAAGAAAATGACTTAGTCTGTAATTGTGTTATTTGAAAAAGGAAGTGAACGGATAGAAGTGGAAGAAATGCTTTAGTGTATGTCTGTTATTTCATAAGGGCGCCAGTAGCTAAGCCTGCATAAGTAAAAAAACCAAACTTATCCTTACTGTAATATCACTAAACAGATGTTAGCATGATTTAGTTTGTTCAGGTTCTAAAAACTAGAAAAAGTTTGCCTGTACTCTTACATAAATGTCACTGTTTACTTCAATCATTCCTTGTAGTTAAGAGTAAAATATAAATAGTCAAATTCTTGATGACAGAAAACCCATTTGAAGTAAAAATGTGTTCTAGAGGTGACTGGTATGGGTATTAAAACTTTACTTAAATTAAAGAAGTTCTGTACTTTATTTTAATAAAAGTTTTAATACCTATAGAAGCCGTCTTTAGAATACACAAATACTCAAAGCTCTGAATAAGTTCCATAGTATATCCTTGCTATGGTTTGTATTCAGGAAATCATTCTAACTTAAATTTGTTCTGGAATATCTTAGATTTAGTCATTCCATAGAAATGCTTTATTTCAAAATTCAACTTAGGTCTTTAAGATGCAAGCAGTCAAAAGGTATTAGCTTACTTATTGATAGTATCTGTTTAATGAGAAGAGAACTGGAGGTAGTTATCAATGTCAGGTGTACAAAGTCAAAGTCTTGTTGGTGGTTAAGTTCATATCAATTATGAATTCCTAGATTCATGATATACAACAGCAAAACATTACCACAGCTATGTTAAAATATACTAAAAATAACAAAAGAGAATATAAAAAATTGACAAAAAATAACTTCTGAACCATTGTAGTCAATACAGTTAAACTTTTTGTATATAGACAGAAAAATTAATTAAGAAAGGAAATTACTTGCGTTATTTTATGATCAACATCCAAACAAAATAAAAGTTGTTAAGTACGTTCACACTGTGGATTGTTTCTCGGATTTGCGTAGCCTAGTAGAATCACTAAATGCCCAATTTTTAAAGAAATCACTAGGACGTGTCATCTATTGTATTCCAAATATAGTGGCAGTTTTAAGACAGAGATATTATTTCAAAGATATAAAAATGTGTTGTAGACCACAATATCACTAACTATAGTGTTAAAGTCTATACCAAGCATTTACATATATTTATTGTCAAAGTGAATGTTATTGAAAAAGGTTAACAGTTGCTTAGTGACGAAATACCTAATGATTACACAGCAATTATAACTAAAAATTGGGATTATTTATTGATAAATTCAAACTAGTAGGTGAATACATTTAAACTAGTTCTTTGCAAATAACTACAACTATATTTGCTAAGATGTCAACTACCATATGAATGTTCGTTAAATAGAAAAGCTTGAAACTTTTATTATTTCTAAGTTGTCATGAAATTTATTTAATCCCAAGACCTATAATTTATTTTCAACAAGTGCACGTAGTTGTCTTATCATACAACATTAAAAAATAATATAAATATTTTTATCAAATTTATAAAGGTTTTATGTCGCTTTAAAATAGAAATTCTCACTACTTTATTGAATTTATGGAAAAACAAATCAGTTGAAATATAAATTGTAAAAACTATAGAAAAGTTAATTATTTAGAGAAATGTAAAACGACTGTAATGTATGAACAATAATCAATATATATAAAAACCATGTCGTTCGATCACGTTTGTTCTTCCGGATTTCATGAGTTACTCGAGTACATTCTACTTTTTTTTTTCTATGAATCTTTTCTTTTTCATTGCCCATTCCCATTGTAGTTAAACGTAATCGCTGAAATAGGCATAAGTAGCTTATCAAAAAGGGAATTCCTAGGACTAGATCAGGCAATGCGCTATGTGTGTGACACTACATCATCTATATCATTATTACGTCAAGTTTTATAGATTTCACAATGGAAAGCCGAAAATAATCCTGTGCAAAATAAGTTAAAATTTGGCTAAGGCTATGCTTGTGAATTATTGCAAAAAAGGATTGTTAAAAGGGACTGAAGATTCGAATTACCTGAAGAGAAGAGAACGACTTTACCTTAAAAGAAGAACATGTGTATATGTAATTACATGGTAATCGTATGTTTCAGATGCAACCCATAGGCACCTATATGTATAACTAGAGTATTGCCAGTCAAAAATGTAAGGTAAAGTTACATCCACCCCTCTTCATAAATAACTGAAATAAATAAATTTTGCGAAATCAAAATTGATTGAAGGCAAAAAAAACACATCGTGATACTCCTTTGTAAATTAATCAAATTAAAATATTTTTTTAACTCTTGAAATAAATTCGTGGCGTATTAAATACTAATTATTGCCAAAAAGCAGTTAGATCAATAAGTTCTAATGTATAAAAAAGTTAGTGCGTTTTGGTTCCAATAATGGTTTTTATGTTATGTTGTTTAGCATAAAAGTATATCTTACATAAAATGAAATGTATAGACAATAAAACTGGAAAAATATTTGTTGGTTTGTTAATGTAGAGTCTCCGTTGATTAAACAGGTTTATATTTTTATTAAAAACGTTAGTGATATAACAGAAAATAGCTTAACTCAGAAAAGAATTAAGTTTGAAATTAAATTGATAGTTTTACTTCCATGATAAATTTTAAACATTTGTCTGTAGGCTAGGTGATCCCATACTACAACCTTACTTTAGGCTTATTATACTAACACTCACTACACTTTTTAGGTTTCATAACACCCTTTCACGGCCGCCATTTATCCCTGTCACCAAAATCTAATTGGCAGACAGTAATCAAGCTATTTCTCTGGAAAAATACATTTTGGGTCTTATGACTACTCCTATTTCGAGAAATCAAACGTGATGTGACGTGACACACCCTGGATTTTATATAGGTCAGATATTTGTTCATTGGATTTAGGAACAATAAACAGCAGATTCCTTAGAAAAAAAAAACATACTTTATATTTTCTTTTTTGCATTAAGGAATAATTTTGGTTTCGAGTGATTTTCCGTTATTTTTGACGAGCTTTTACGCCAATTCATTAATAATTATTATTACACAGAAAAAAGCAAATGAAAATAAGTTTCAAACTATCCATTGACTTTCCTTACTTTTGACATTTTTAACGAGTTGTGTTTTATAGAAACAGAAGATAAGTTTTGTGTGTACCATTTGATATAAATTTTAACCTGTGACAGCTTTCCAATATCTGTTGATATTAAATGAAAATATTTCGCGTTACTTATTAATGTTTAATTTACCTTATCTTATTCCTTTACTTAAAAATAATTAGGTATGTAAGTAGAACTCAAATTGAGATTTGTCATGTTTTGTTTACCGTTCTAGTCATCCAAACAAATTTAAGTAGGTACTAAAATATGACTTGCTTTTCAAATACCGAATTGTATCAAATCAATTATGTCACTCAATTTAGCCGGTCAGAAATAAGTATGACAGTATTTTAAAAATTAGCAACACGTTAAGGAACTGGATATGCATATAATATTTTAGTTGATTAATCCTTTAATGTAATAAATTTATTTTACGAGAATCACAACGCGTTAGTTTCGAGAACCACAAAACCTATAGTTTCTCTCAGGATCTATTTAATTTAGCAAAGTGTTTTAGAACAATGGTTTTAATAACAAGAAAAAACAAGATTACGTTGCAAGGATTTTTGTCAGATTTATTTCAAAGAATAGTTTGGTTTGTTTTGAATTTCGCGCAAAGCTACACGAGGGCTATCTATGCTAGCCGACCTTAATTTAGCAGTGTAAGACTAGAGGGTAGGCAGCTAGTCATTACCACCCATCGCCAACTCTTGGGCTTCTCTTTTACCAACGAATAGTGGGATTGACCGTCACATCATAATTCACCCACAGTTGAAAGTGCAAGCATGTTTGGTGTGACGGGAATTCAAACTCGAGACCCTTGGATTACGATATCGAGTGTCTTAACCACCTGGCCATGCCAAGTATTTCAAAGAATGATGAAAAGTTAGCTGGTATAGCGCTGGTAAATCCTATCTCGGGGTTTATTTGGGTATTTAATCCGATTATTTCCATAATTTCTACATTTATTATTGCAAATTTGGTATTCGTTATTGTCAATTTCAATAGCTTATTATTAAAAACAATTTTAGAGACCACAAAATATTTCGTAGTCATCCTTAATTAAAAACAATTCATTAATTTCAGTTTCCTTAATATATATATATATATATATTTATACATCTGAATGATAAAAATATGGTCATGGTTTATAACCTATTAACATTTAAAATATAATGTAAGATAACTTTCAAACCACAAAATATTTCGAGAACGATATCACATGTCACATCTTTAAAAAATAGGTTGGTCATTTGCTTAGACATTTTATTCATTATTTTCGTTAAATTCAATATTCAGAAATAGGACTGATAAAAACCAAATGTTTAAATTTTGGAACTGGAAAGTGTAAGCTTTGTGACGAATAAATTATGAATCATATGAAATGTTACGGAAAATTAAAGATGAAAAAGTAATATTATATAATTTAAGTTCAAAAACATTTTAGTGAGAACTAACTTCTCACTAAACAAAGACCTTTACTGATAGAATTACACGTCTATTTTATGGTGTCTTTCAATACATCGAAAGTTTGTATTTCGCCTACAAAAGAGCAATCGAAAGCTTGATTTGAAAGTATCTAAAGATAAAATATTAAAATGAGTTTATATTTCACAGTAAAATCATCTATCATTATTTAATGAAAACTATTGAATATTATACTTTAATTCTTTTTATTAATTAGGCAATTAATACCAATAATTACATTAATTTGGTTCATATTTATAAGTTAATAGTACTAAAAAAAATAAACTCTAAAAATAAAGTGTGTCGTTTTTTTTCAAGGCTCTATAAAATTTATGTTTTTGTGCACCAAGAAAATACCTTACACACTTGGCAAGAAATGTCAAAAATAAAATGTTCATAAACAGATTTTTGTAGCGTTTAGTGTTTTTAACTAATAAAACGGAACAAAGTTGAAAAGTAGTATTTAAGAAATTTTATTATAGTGACATTCAAATATAAATATAGAAATGGATAAGCGTATATTTTAAAATTGGAAATGTATATGCTTCATACAATAATTGTAAATGGACAGAATTTTAGCATGTTAGTTTCGCTAGATTTGTTTAGACATTTATGGAAAGTAAAGTGTTTGGTAACAACATGACCTTACAACATTCACTGATAATGATATAAACTTATTATTTTTAAACGTGTATGAACTTACAGCCCACGCTTTTTTTCAAACAAAGCCATAGAAGCGAAACTGTAATTATGTTCGTCCGCTTTCAAAATAGCAAATGAAGTCTCTTTGTTCTGTTGTGAGCATAAATAGGTTATACAGCTTTTTTTAATATAAATTCGGCCTTAAAATCGTAGGGTTAAATGTTTCTAAGAAAAGAGTTAGAACTAAATGCATTGTTTGTAGGCATTCGCATTTTATTATGACAGTTGTCACCCATAGAATTGTTTTATAATAATATTTAAACTCTACATCTCGAAACGCTGAAAAAACACCTGCAAAAAGAAATAACATAATCCTACAGTAGTAAACCTGACTGACGTTCCTAGCTCAACTGTTTAGTTAAAGGAATACCAGTCTGCTGCCAGTTCCTGCATAATTTTAATTCGTATATAAAATTGATCATTGAACAATCTGAGAGATTAATGATAACAATGGTACGTACAATTTAAATTATCTTCTCATTTATGTATCAGACAAAAAATGTCAGTAGTTGTAACAGTAGTGGATAAAATCTTTATTAGCAAACAAGAAATCGTCTAGGACTAAACATTTGGAAGAGTACTTCAAATTTTACAGAAACTGAAATATGGTTACATAACAAAAGGAAGTTTAAAATATTGTGTTTTTCTTATTTATACATTATTCTGTTGGTACGATTTTAAATTTATGATGTATAAATTCCTCATCCATAATATATTTTTATTGCGAATTTCATATTTACCGTGTTTTTTATATTGTATATTGTAATATTTCTTGAGTTTAACTGATTTAAAATTTGTTAATGAAAAATAAATAATGTGGAAATACAGCCGTTACAAAAATAATGTACATTTGTTAGTATCATTATTTTGTGCCCATTTCCTTTACTTGATATCTTTCTTAATCATTTTGGAATTAACGTTTTAAAATCATTCTTATAATTTGTATGCCTTTGCAATACGAATTATAAGTTATATTAGTAAAACAGTTTAACATTGTAAATATTTGAACTATTGCTATCAATGCATGTGTAACACTTGATCAGGCAACCATTTCTACATGAAAAATATTGCACAAAATACTACAATACCAGTATCCGAAGTATCTTTTTAGTCAATGATACTAAATTAATACTAACACTTGATGAACATATACTTGTAAAATGTTTACAATCTGGAGGAAGATATTATTTCATTTTAAAGAGTTATCATTTGGAATGGGCAGAACACAGATGGACCATTATGTAGCTTTATGCTAATTTACAAAACATATAAACCTCTTGGATTACTAAATATTTAACACAATTTCCATGATATAATATAATTTTCTATACAACAACAGCTTTGTCCATCCATTTTAATCAATAGTCCAGCACCACTTAATGAAATAAGACAGTCTTATTTGTTGTTCAATAACAAATATATAATAATGTACCGTAATCCTTTACACGTTGATACAAAATTCATTTTGCAACTCGAAATGTTAGCTCTCTTTCGAAAATACACAAACATTTACGCGTAGTGTTTACCATTTTTTCCATAATATATTTGAGGTTAGAATTACTTTATTAGCATAACTTGTTTGTTTGTTTTTTGGAATTTCGCACAAAGCTACTCGAGGGCTATCTGTGCTAGCCGTCCCTAATTTAGCAGTGTAAGACTAGAGGGAAGGCAGCTAGTCATCACCACCCACCGCCAACTCTTGGGCTACTCTTTTACCAACGAATAGTGGGATTGACCGTCACATTATACGCCCCCACTTTGACTTTAAATGCCGTTCCTGAAAAGAAATTGAAATAGTGTGATGTCAAAGATAGGTCTCATTGTATTTTTGTAAGAACTATGGTAAAATAAAAAAAAAACGTTTTTGAAGGTTCCTGTGTTTTATTTAATGATAGGAGTTTCCTGTTTTCTTATCAAAAGTTTCAGCAATAAATATCCAGTTTAGTAGATACCATATTATTTTACCGCAGTGTCTTCCATAACAAACAAGCATATTAATGCAATGTTTGTTCATTTTCTCAACGCAGGGATCAAATTTCATATTTTAGAATTACAATCCATTAGATTTACCTTAATAGTTGTAGATGTTATAAGTGCCGTATGTTAGAAAAACACAGTGTTTTCAACAAAGAAAATACAGGATGTTCGGAAAGTCACTGTGCACTTATATATTTATCAACAGACATGTTTCAATATAGAATATAGGAGGTAAATATGAATGACAATTATAAACAATGTTGAAAGTGACCCCCGTTGGCATCAATACAGGTCTGGATCCTTCTTATTTTGTTTCTAAACACCGTTATCAGTTGCTGGCTTGAAATAGACTGAATAAATGCTGTTATCGCTCCTTTCAAAACTGCACAGTGACTTTCTGAACACCCTGTATTATACTGGATACGATAAAAGGGTGTATTCATAAGTCAGTGTGGTTTCGATAACAGGTTTTGCATTACCTGAAGATAGACCTGAATAACGCATTTCCATTTTAAAATATATGCCACAAAGTGCTTTAGTTTTCTTTATTGTTATTAGAAATGGCGTAATATCACATGTGTTCAGTATTTTACGGCACCATTTTTCAGCAAAATCCTTATTGGTACAGAAGCAATGACACTTATGATTTTATAAACTTGCTGGAATTCACTGATATGAATATAATATTGAATGAACAATTGTAACCGAAGTTCCTAGAAGATCCAGGCATATTTTATGTCAATGATTCTCCTCCTTTCTCTTTTAATGTAATTGCAGAAAAGATTTACTTTACCAATGCCATCAAGTGACAGGACATTTTTTTCCAATTTCTTCATCAATTTAATTGTAACACCACATAACTCACCTTATTAAAATTCACAACTGTTTCCACTATTGTGCATCATGGTTCTTCACTAGTTTGACCCATGATCGAATCAGCTGATTCTCTAGTTATAATTTCTTAGTTCCTAAACTGAAAATCTGATACCTTTGCTATAATCTCCAAACGTTGGTACTACAAGTTAACATGACGTAATTACTATATTTATCTAAACTCCTCTTCCAGACAACAGGATGCATTTGGAGCTTACACCCTCACTATTGTATCTTCAAGTTGTTAAAGTTTTTCATAGAATTATAGTTAGAGTTGACATTCCTTCTACTTTACGATTTCAAGGTTTTATGGCCCAGCTGGAGGTGTCTGTTTATTGTATTGATGGTTTTGTGCGCGAGAAGATCAACGCATATAACAGAGGCTCACTGTATGTCAGGCTTATTGCATAATTTCACGGTTCGTACTTCTCAAGTAATGACACGCTTTTTACCTCTCCAAAATGACAGTTCGAGTTTTTCATTTTTGTATTTTGAATGCTACAGCAGGCACAGTGTTAAAATAAAATTACAATAATAAGGTAAATAAAGGAGCTGACTCAGTAAGGAATAACACGTTTGATGACTCTAAAATACATAGAACGTATAGATGTTATTATTATTTTGAACCTTTTAGACAAACTTCTTTCGCTTGCTGTTGACACTTTTGTTCTTCTTTTTGAGTTTTTTTTTTGTCGTATTTCAAAATTTGTAGTGCATACTGAAAGGATTTACGCGTTTTAATAATAAAGTTAGAAAAAAACGACATTCACACACGCACACTTGGTAATTATTACAAAATTTTCATTTCAACAGACGCCGCCCCTCAGTAGAACAGCGGTATGTCTGTGGCCTTATACTGCTAGAAACCGGGTTTCGATACACGTAATGGCCAGAGTACAGCTAGCTCTGTGAGACTTTGTGCTTAGTAACAAAAAACAACAACATTCGATTGACGTTTCGCCTTGTGATATCTGCAGAACTTGTACATGTACTAGCCGCACTGGTGAAACGTCAGTAAAATGAAAGTTCTCTTTAAATTATCTGTAATCTGAAGGTCGTTACTCATTAATGTATGGATTTTGTTGCACCCCCAAAGTAGAACACGAGTGGCATGTATGGATTTTGTTGCACCCCCAAAGTAGAACACGAGTGGCATGTATGGATTTTGTTGCACCCCCAAAGTAGATCACGAGTGGCACAGCCCTTTTTTCGTAAAATTATACCGCTAGAAACTGGGTTTCCGTAGTGGGAATAGCATTGACCACTCATTGTATAGCTTTCTACTTAAATAGAAACCCACAAACAAGCTTCTCAAGGTAATTACTCATTGTGGTAGTCATTTCAATAGTATACCGACGCATAGGTATGTAACGAACTGTAATTCATTTTCTAATAAAGATAAAACGAAGTTACAAGTAACAAAATAAACCTGTTTTCATGATCGAGCTGTAATTATATGATCACGAAATGATTTTAACATTTAACTATTATTAATATGTATGTGACTGCTGATCACGTGAACATCCCTCTTTCCCCATTATTTAACTACTATCAATGTGTATGTCATAGTTTATTACGTGAATATTCATATGTCCCCCGTAAGTTAACTATTATCAATGTATGTGTGACAGATAATCATGTGAATATCCTTATGCTACCACCCTACGTCAGTGGCTCAGAAAAACAGACAAATAATTCCCCATAATTTTTTACAAGAAATATAACGGTTTAAACAAGTCTACAAAAATCTAAAAGCTCAGTACATACCGCTAAGTGCTAAGTCCTTGTATTATAGGTATCTTTCTGGTTTGCGAATACAGGTTAAAAGGTGACTTAAATAATGATTATAGAGAGAGACACTGTATTGGACACGTGAAGAAAATAGTTTAACTTTAACTACGAAATTAGTAGAAGTACACAAAACTTAATTAGCCGTTGTGGTAAATTATATATATACTATACTATAAATTACTATACACAGAATACTTGAATTACTTGCATAAATATTTGTCAGGACACACCCGACTTACGACAAATTATTTAAAAGAAGTTCATTGTTATGCTAATAGGCCTGGCATGGCCAAGCGCGTAAGGCGTGCGACTCGTAGTACGAGGGTCGCGGGTTCGCAACCCCGTCACACCAAACATGTTCGCCTTTCAGCTAAGGGGGTATTATAATGTGACGTTCAATCCCACTATTCGTTGGTAAAAGAATAGCTCAAGAGTTGGCGGTGGGTAAAAATAAGTAGTTGCCTTCCCTCTAGTCTTATAGCCCTCGTGTAGCTTTGCGCGAAATTCAGAAAAAAATAAATTCTTCGACCTCTTTGTGGAAGGTACAAGATGATTGAACGTTCCAATGTTATTATGCAGGAAGATCTTTGCTCATTATGAATATAAAGAATGTTGCAGTGTACCGAATATTGTAACTTTACATTCATTCTGGGATTTTGTTCCTCTCTGAAAAGCCCCCAGTGGTATGTCTGCAGACAATACAACGTTTGAAAGCGGATTTAGATACATGTGGTGAGCAGAGTACAGAAAACCTATTTTGCAACTTTGTGTTTAAACTACAAACAAACAAATTCTAAGAAAAAATTCATTAAAATGTTTTCTACATTATTACATTATCTCCAGCAGCTTGAAGTTTCAATGCTATAAAGCATGGTTGTTTGTATACATTTGCTCCAGTTTTGTCTGACAATAATAATAAAGATCACAGCTTTTCTATTCATCAATCATCACTGTTGACCACCCTCGACGATGCGTATCTTTGAAAAGGTTTAAAAAGAAATGATGGTTGAAAACATCATTCATGTAACTTGTAGTCAGTATAGGAAGAACATTTACAATAACAACTGTAGGTTATATACTTCGTATTTCAAAAACGTTTGGAAGTTCGTAATACAAAGTCTATGTTGTTTTTTATTCATGTTTGTATCTCTGTTTGCCGTTTTACATTGGTTTGGTATTTATAAAAGGTTTTCAAATGTTACTTTCGAATGTTTTATTTCGGTGTGATGGTCCAATACTTGAAAATGGTTAAAGGAGTCTCTAACGATCCAGCAAATCTGAAACAGTAATTTAATCAGTCATACTAACGTATTTTAGCTTGAAATGAATAAAACTGTAACTTCAACTATTTAGGATTCAGGCATGAACAAGTGGCTCAAGGATTCGACTCGCAATCTGAGGGTCGCAGGTTCGAATCGTCGTCACACCAAACATGTTTGTCCTTTCAGCCGTGAGAACGTTATAATATTACGATAAATCCGCTATACATTGGTAAAAGAGTACCTTAAGAGTTGTCGGTGAGTGGTGATGACTAGCTGCATTCCTGCTAGTTTTATCATGCTAAATTAAGTACGGCTAGAATAGATAACCTTCGCAAAGCTTTGCGCGAAATTCAAAAATAAACAAACAAATAAATTATTTAATGAAAGTATGATGAAACATTTAATAAAAAAATGTAACACTATAGAAAAGTTTTAAGTTATATATTTTATTTTGATATGAAAGTTGCTTAAAGTTGTACTGTGTGCTTTGTAAAGAAAGAAAGAGATTAGCAGCGACGTAAATAAGTAGTTATCATATTATTGAGTTATTGTTCAGCAGTGATTTCGGAATTGGTATCTAAAGTGTATTAATGTATACAAACAAGTATTGTTTTGAATTTCACGCAAAGATACAAGAGGGCTATCTGCGTTAACCATCCCTAATTTAGCAGTGTAGACTAGAGGGAAGGCAGCTAGTCATCACCACCCAACGCTAACTCTTGGGCTACCCTTTTACCAACGAATACTGGGATTGACCGTCACATTATGACGCCCCCACGGCTGAAAAGACGAGCATGTTTAGTGCGACCGAGATTCGAACCCGTAACTCTCGGATTACGAGTCGAACTCCTTAACACGCTTGGCCATGCCGGGCCCTACAAACAAGTATAAGAAATTGTTTGCCCGTAAAGAAGTGCAAGTTTTGTAAAGAATACTAGAGTAAAAAGTTTTTATAAGCTGATAGATGATTAGATAAACTGTTTGTTTGTTTTGAATTTTGTGTAAAGCTATACGAGGGCTATCTGCGCTACCATCCCTAATTTAACAGTGTAAGACTAGATGGAAGGCAGCTAGTCATCTCCACACCACCGCCAACTTTTAAGCTACTCTTTTACCAACGAATAGTGGAACGGACCGTCACATTATGACGTATCCACGGCTGAATGGGCGAAAATGTTTGGTGTAACGCAGACTCGAACCCGCGACCCTCGAATTACGAAGTCGAACGCCTTAACCACCTGGCCAGAAATGCTGTTTAAAAACGTGAAATCGACAGTAGGTGTGAAATTCGTCCAGAAAAAAGATCTGTGATATATCATATATATATTTCATACAATAAACATAATTAATATATAACACAAGGAAACTACAAACCCTCTTAACTAGGTTGACAATGTTGTACTTTACGAATCAAGAAGGTTGGGTGATTTAGCTATTAAATGTTCAAATTATCTAACTTTGCTTTTAACGATTATGCATTTATATACTCAAGAGTACCAGAGTTTGAACTCACTATAAAATACGAGTCCTAAATGAGCGTTAAAACTGGTGGTATAATGTTCCCCGGTGGCTAATTTTATGTTTCTAAGCCTTTACACAGTTAAACTTTCTAAGAGTCATACAGCTTTAAAACATATCTTTTAATTTGGAAACAAAATAAAAGCATACCTTTTTTTGGGAGAAAAGAGAGGCAAGAGATTCGTTGAACAGCTTAAATTATTATAAATAATGTCATTATTAAACCTAGGAAACGGAACATTTAATTTTCTATGAGATATAAGCTTGTCTATGAAGGAGTAAGTGGATTATTTTGTATAAGTTAAAGCCTTAGATTATTGAACACAATGTAAGATCTCCTAACTCTTTTAAAACGTAATTGACGGTAGAGGAAGACTGTTCGCTTCTTTTGAATAAAAAAATTAATAGTTTCTATATTTGATTATTTTCAATTTCGCGCAAAGCTACATGAGGGCTATCTGCGCTAGCCATCCCTAATTTAGCAGTGTAAGACCAGAGGGAAGGCAGCTAGTCATCACCACCAAACGCCAACTCTTGAGCTACTCTTTTACCAACGAATAGTGGGATTGACCGTAACATTATAACGCCCCCACGGCTGAAAGGGCGAGCATGTTTGGTGTGACCGGGATTCGAACCCGTAACCCTCTCATTACGAGTCGAATGCCTTAACACGCTTGGCCATAACGGGCGGAGTTTCTATACAATATTTTTCCTCATTTTACAAGAAAACAATATTATCTATTTGTTGTCTGTTGGTGTATATCATACTTATAGCAAGTGTAAAAATGTTTATTTTCAAGGCAGACTAGGTTCCAGTAACATAAGCAAGCTTTGAAAGTTGTGGCGTGGCTGAAGAACCTTATGTTCGTGAACACGTCAATATCAACATTTGGTCATTTCATTCCAATCCGAGGGGGCACTGCCGGGTCGTTAGAGGGTTACGCCCTCTCGTCAGCCAAACGAAGAAAACGAGAAGTAGAAATAATAAATTGTTTAAGAGATGGGTAAAATGAGTGGTAAGTATAAAAAACACGAGTAAGAAAGAAGGGAAAGAACAGAAGGATAAGAAATATAGTGACAACAAGATAAGTCAAATGTAGCAGCAGAAGACCACATTTTGAGAAAAAAATACAGTTGGTAACATAGCGAGTACGAAACTGTCGCAGATGGAACAGGATATGTGAAAAGTTCAGACGGCTATACATCTCCTGGTTCATATTAGGTAATTTAACATGGAAAGCAATTCTGGAAAACATAACATTCCAAAATTTGGAGACCAGGGTAGAAAGCTGGGGAAGCAAAAACTCAGACAGCATGACTGGACGTCAGAGAGGATCGAATGAAAGTCTTGTATGTCTACATAATAGATATGGAAAGAAAACTTAGAGACCAGAGCAGATTAAAATGAGGAGAGAACTTGTCAGAGAATGCATACATATGCAGTTTCTCGATAAGACATTTATCAACGACGATACCGAGATATGTTCCCGATGCAGGAATTGGATGGGAGCATTACTGAAATAGATATTAAATATGGACGGATCACGGCACAGGCGGAGTATATAGTGTATAGATATTTGCTGGATACATCTATGATGCAACAGCAACAGTAAATCGTGAGAGTGACGATAGACACGTAATAAACACCAAGAATGATGTAAAAGATCCACTGCTCTGCTGCAAGAGCAGTTTGTGGGGAATGTAAGAAGAAGTTAGGATATGGAGAGTACCAGCAGAATAAAGAGTATTGATATAATTATAGATATTGGTATAAAGGTGTTTCTTTATATTGGTTTATTTTGGGCTTGAGTTGTTGATGAGTAAGGCTTCTTTAATTTTGGGTTTGTTTATGTTTGTTTCTTTATTTAGTATTTTGGTGTTTTGTATGATTATGTTGTGTTCATTTGACTTGCAGTGTTCGAAAACGTGTGAAGGTGGCTTATTATGTTCTTTGAATTTGGTTGCCATTTTTCTACTTGTTTCTCCAATATAGAAGTCGTGGCAATTATCACATTGTATTTTACAAATAATGTTGGTGTAGTGTTTGTCAGTGTAGTTTTTACATAGTATAGACCTTAGTTCTGTGCCTGGTTTTTGTATAAATTTGGTATCAACTAGAATGTCATATTTTGTAACAAGTTTTTGCCAAATGTTAGTTATTTGTTTGCTGATGTCAGGAATATATGGTAAACAACAGTATATGGTTTCGTATTTTTTTGATTCGTGAGATATATTTACTTTTGTTGGTTGATTTTACTTTCTGTCCAGGAGTGTGCGTATAATGTTTTCTACAGTTTGTGGAGGAAACATTGATGTTGATGAAGTATTGTTTTATTTTGTCTAATTCATTGTTAATTTTATCTGGTGAACATAGTTTTATGGCTGTGTTTATTCGATTTATTTGTATGTTGAGTTTTTGTTTTGTTTCATGTACTGATTCCCAAGGAATGTATAGTCCAGTATAGGTGATTTTCGATGGATTTCTGTTTTAAATTGTGTATCGGTTCTTGTAATTTTGAGGTTAAGAAATAATATTTGATTGCTTTCTTCCTGTGCACATGTAAAGTTAATGTTGGGATGTATAGAGTTAATGTGTTTAAAAGAAATAAGTGTGTGTTCTGTAGATGTGAATCTCGCAATCGTGGTGTATGTGTTAATTGCTTGTGTTTCAACTTGTGTCATACAAATATTGGCTAGAACTAGTGATACTAGGTTGCCCATGCTAAGGCCACATGTTTGTATATAGTTGTGGTTGTTGAACATGAAGTTTGTCTTCATCGTGGTAAATTCTATGAGGGTTGCTAATTGGCTGCTGGGAATGTCAATTGATGGGTTAGGGTCTCGGATATAGAGTTCTAAGGCTATCTTGAAGGCTTCAGCGGTTGGTACTTATAATATCGAAACTGGCCATTAAGGCTTTATGATTAAGTTGATTCAGATTAGACTTGAAATTAAAAGAGTCTTTGAATTAGCAGGCTGATGTTACATATTTGAAGAACTCCCGTGCTATAAATTTACCAAGATTGTAATTAAACGATTCATATGTGGACATTATTGGTCGTAATAAACAATCTGGTTTATGAGGTTTGGGGATGCCGTATATTTGTGGTGTATTGAGTCGGTCTTACGTAGGTAGGAATAAAGTGTTTTTAAAATTGTGTTGGCCTTTTTCATTTTTAGTAGTATTTTTTTTAGTTGCATTCCGTGTGTCTTTGTTGGATTTGTGTGTATTGGTTTAAATTTGTTTGTGTCTGACAGGATGTTCTTCATTTTTTGGATATATTCATTCGTGTTCATTACGACTATAGCGTTTCCTTTATCTGCTTTTAGAATTTTTATGTTTTTGTCTTGTTTTAGGTTTTAATGGAATTAGAATCTCTTTTTGTAAGATTGTTTTATAGTTTTCTGTTTTGTGAAATTATGTTAATGTTTTTTTTGAAAAAATTATTTGAAAAAATCGACAAAAACAACCAACAACAAAAAGGAGACAACTCAGACAATTTTATTGACATCCAACAGCTAAACTTTCCCCCAAAAATTTTAAATTTATATTTTCCAGAAACACTTAAAAACAACATCTTAAACGTTGCTCGCTCCTCTATATAAAAAAAAATTCTCAACCCATAACAGCCGTTTTTACATATATATATTTTTCTCTACAATTGGGTTTTCTCGTCATCACGAAATAAGAATGCTATCTTGCAGTCTGTGCAGTGTCCCATAGGCAACAAAAAGTAATTTGAGAGTTAAGATTGGTCTACATATTGGGGCAAAAAACGGAGATAAAAGTTTGTGCTTCGTAGAAAACAAACAAACTGAGAATCATTCTAACTGCCCCTATGCTGCCACTAAAAACTGCATTCGTTGAAATAAACCTTTACCATACGTTTCAAGTTTTAACCCTTTACAATTTACAATTATAATTGCTAAACTTATAATCCTACAACTTTGAATATTTTTGCTAAAACTGACACAAAGCGTGGCTGGTTTTATGTCAAAAATAACAAAAACAAAACAAAATAGAAAATAAATTAACTCAGTAAAAAGTTTTTACTAAGCTTCTGATAACAGTGGTTGAATGCTCATTTATTAAAGTTGCAGTTTAATTTATATCTTTTAATGCTATGTAAGATTTTCGTTATATTTGATAATCGCTGAATGTGGCACTTACATGTTAATAGCAGAAGCCACTGGAAAGTTTCGAGTATGTGATAAAACGAATCGCATATTATTCGTAGAAAAAAAATAGATTAGCTTGTTTTCTTCTTTCTGTTATTTTGCTCGTTCCAGAATAACTGAAACCCAGCTGGATGTAAATAATTTCAAAATGGATCATGAAGCAATTAGCTCTCACAATTATCTTCCTGCTTTTATACTTTTTG
This sequence comes from Tachypleus tridentatus, assembly GCF_004210375.1. NCBI lineage: Eukaryota > Metazoa > Arthropoda > Merostomata > Xiphosura > Limulidae > Tachypleus > Tachypleus tridentatus. The sequence continues at coordinate 92,556,620 of NC_134837.1, forward strand.
CTGCTGATATGGCCTACGTATTGTATCTTATTGATTGATTGTATATTATTTCCTATTACTATTAACCCAACATGGCCAGGTGGTTAAGACACTCAACTTGTAATCCGAGGGTCGTGGGTTCGAATCCCCGTCACACCGAACATGCTCGATCTTTCAGCCATGAGGGCGTTATAATGTACAATCAATCCCACTATTCGTTGGTATAAGAATAGCCCAAGAGTTGGCGGTGGGCGGTAATGATTAGCTGCCTTCCCTCTAGTCTTACATTGTTAAATTAGGGACGGCTAGCGCATATAGCATTCGTGTGGCTTTGCGCAAAATTAAAACAACAAACAAGCCTATCACAAGCTAATAGTAGCTGAAATGAAAGTTAGGGATGGAGGAAGAGGTCTTTTGCACCTGACCCTCTTGGGTATCTACAATTTACAGCATACCCAAATGCTCACAAAGAAAAAGCTTTTACAAACACACAAGTAAATGCATATGTTGCAACAGTCAAAAATAATTGCGCAGTTAGGAAAAACCGCCAACAACTAGTGAAGATTTACCAAAACTGCTGAGGATATACACAAAACCACACAAACATTGAAAATACATTGACTGATAGCATTACATTTACTTTTTCTGAAATACTGGCCGAATACACTGAACCTAATAATGTAAACAGTTTATTTGACATAGTCATTAAAAAACTTATGAAAAACATCCAAAAATACCTACCACAGATCTAAACATACATCATGAACTCTATCAATCATAGATAAATTCATAGTACTACACATCAATATCCAGGGTGCTATTGCTTCCAAGAAACATGAGATTGAAGATATAGCCAACACCATAAAACCAGATGTCTTTGTAATTAGTGAAACAGTACTCTATAACCACCATAGATTTAAAATAAAAGGATATTCTATTATCAGACAGGATAGAAAGTATAAGACAAATTCAAATAGAGGAATTTTATTACTGTGTAAAACTAAACTTATAGTTCAGGAAGTAAGAATACCTTTGTCAAATGAATCTGTAACAATAGATGTAAGAAGCCAAAATAACATTGAGGTTACAGTGGCGGGCATTTACAGTTCGCCTAGCAAAGTATTGCATGCTAATCTATTACATTCGATATATGACCACTACCCCAATATAGTAATTATAGGAGACCTAAATAGTAAACATATCACATTCACCTGCAGATGTACAAACTCTAATGGTAAAATAGTTTATAAATTTCTAACCGAAACTAATATGATTCTGTTAAATGATGCAACACCGACACATATCTCGTACGCACATGACACCAGTGAAATACTGGACTTATGTCTGTGTTCGTTTAATATGAGTCGTAAATTCGTAAACTTCTCAGTTGGTTATGATATGGATAGTGACCACCTTCCAGTCTGGTGTGTCTTCAATCTCATCCCCCACTTAAACAAAATTAAAGTAAAAGATAAATTAAGTTATAAAAGAGCTAATTGGTCAGAATTTCAATTAATCATAGACTAAATTTTACTGATGGAAGTACTTAACTTCGCCGCGGACGCATCAGATATGGATACATATAGTCATATATTCTGTGAGAGCATAATATATGCAAACAACAGTACAATACCGAAACAAAAACACTCCACATCAACACACATATGGCAACCACATCAAGAAATAATACATCTCATAAAAGAAATAAGAAAACTACGCAAACAGTACATACAAAATCAAAATGCAAACCTAAACCACAAATAAATACTATAAGAAATAAAATAAGAAATCAAATCCGACAGCAAAAACAAGACAGTTGGGACACCTTCTGCTCACAATTAAATCATAAAACAGATCCAAAACAATTCTGGACACATTTGAAAAGATATACTAACACAGGAAAAACAAACAAATCACAAACCACTCAAATCACATGGCAAAACAGCATATACTAACCTATAAAAGCAGAGATATTTGAAGACCACGTGGAAAACATGTTTAAAACACACCATGAAACAGACATGAAGAGATAACTCTATAATAAAGTCAATAAATTCATTGAACAGAACAAAACCATATATATACCAAAATTCCCAGTAAACAAAATAAACACTTTAATAAAACCAGATAAAACAATAGATTGGAACACTCATCAACTGATAAAAGAAATAAAAGTAAAGGAAGTAATAATAACCATCAAAAATACAAACAACAAAGCACCTGGAGAAGATGGAATACAAGCCATCCTCCTAAAAAATTGTACTTAGAAATTATATGAGCATCTAACAGCTCTATTTAACTTATCATTTACAGCTGGATATATTCCTGTTTCTTGGAAGCAATCCGTAATTTTAATGTTCCAGAAAGAAGAAAAGCCAGTAAATAAACCAAACAATTACCGCCAGATTAGTCTAACCAGCTGCAGAGGAAATGTATTAGAAAGAATAATTAGTAACTGGCTATCAATATACTTAGCAGCAAACACAAAATTACACGAAATTTAAAATGGCTTTAGGAAATATAGACAAACTACAGACCACTTAATCAGATTAACAGAAACAATTACAGACAGTTTTAACAAGAACGAATAAATTGTAGCTTGCTTTCTCGACATTGAGAAAGCATTCGACATGTTCTGGCATCACAGATTACGATACCGCTTAACGAAAATGGATTTACCCCAGGAAACTATTGGATAGCTGTCTAACTTTCTGGGCAATAGAATGTGTAAAGTCGATGCGAATGGGGCCTACTCAGAGTCTTTTTCACCTGAGGCAAAAGTCCCACAGGGAGGAGTAGTTAGCCTTATCTTATTTATCATGTATGTGAGTAGTATGCTGTTGTTGGACCTAAATTTAGGTTTTGCATCACAATTTGCTGACGATGTAAGGGTTTGGAAAAGTACCCCACTCCTTCAATAGCAGCAACAAACCTTCAATCAATCCTGAATAACTCAGAAGAATACTGCCAGAAATGTAGAATAAAAATAAATATTCACCAGATTAAATAAACTGAAAAGTGATCCACCGAAGTTATACATGAACGGATCACTTTTGCAGATTGCTACCTCGGATAAATTTTTAGGATTAACTTACAATACCAAATTAACGTGGAAACAGCATACTAACAATAGCCTGACTAGAATCTGGAAAAGACCAAAATATGCAAAAAGTCTATCGGGTAAAACTCAAGGCATTTCTCCTGATAATATAATAAAAATATATAAAATATACATTAGACCCGTTATAGAATACGCGTACTCAACCTGGATAAACATAACACAAAAACAATTACACAAACTACAGAAAATAAAAAGTTCAATCATAATCTTAGCTTATAAGGTACCACGTAGTATTTCATCCACATTTATGCACAAGTATGCACACTTGTAAATAGTATCCGATAGACTCTTGCATAATGCACTAAATTATTTTCATAAAAATTGGCATAAAATGATTTATTGTGTAATCTACGTACATGGTGAACATAGTACTAAGTATCTTTCTCCTATGAATATATATTTAAGAAATATAAATCAACCTGGCCACCAGCACTAGACGTTTAGAATTAGCATAATATTCATAGCTTTTTTATCTTCTCTTTTTCTTCGTTAAATATTTATATATAAATAGATTTTAAAATAAATAAATACAAATAATAATGAAAATATATAAAAGAAAATAAAAAACCAACATAAATAAAAAAAAGGCAAGTCAAGACAATAAATGGACATTGCCCTGAAAAAGGTGAAGTACTGTGGGTTACTCTGGTCCTAAAGCACTACAATTACAACACAGTAGTAGCCGACATGAAAGTCATGGATGGAGGAAGAGGTCTTTTGCACCTGACCGTCCTGGGTATCAAAATTTCCAACATACCCAAATACCCACAAAGAAGAAACGAAGCTATTACTACACTAAAAACAAGGAAATGACCAAACAAACTGGAAGTAGTAACTATTTTCTGGATGATATATATTTGGATCCTAGCAGTAAACAGCGGAATTAATGCACATATATAGGTAGACAAAATACATCATATCTGCTAACCTACTTATCTATGAAGAATAATGAATCTTCATATATCTACATATATTTCTGAACAACGAAAGCCTTGGTTAACAACAGCCCAATTATACATCATTTCTACTGATAGTGACGTCATCTACACCTATTTTTTGCAACTATAGACTAACCAAATGATTCAATACAAATTAAGCAACTCTTTCTTTTAAGCACCAGTTGCATCCTTTACATTGTAAGTTTCTTACTCGTATATATAAATATATTTATGTGGGTGTCATAATATCGCATCTTAACGACAAAAGGTACAATACCAATATTTGACACAGTTACAAACAAAATTAAAACAATAAACCTAAATATTTATTACAACAGGCGTAACGACTACGTCTTGAAAACCGGCTGTGCAGAGATTAAATTTTGAAATGAAACCAACCATTTTAGACACATCGCTATGATGTAGTATTCCTTAGAAATAATGTCATATATCACACTTCCTCACCGTTGTAATATTTTTAACGCGTAACTTGGACACTTATTTTCAAAAATAAAAATAATCAATACGTCGCAGTTGTGCATGTCAAAGTGAGAGCAGGATATAAAAAAAAACTATTTTGTCTAATCGCTCGAAGGAAACGAATAAGATAAAAGGCAAGATAAATTAAATCAAACTGACCTAATATTTTATATTTTATAAGAATTTCTTCCTAATTCCAAAAGAGCCACCTTTCGTCGCAATAACAACTTGGATTATGTGGAGAATTTTTTTTAGAAAACACTTAAATGCGGGGCCCGGCATGGCCAAGAGTGTTGAGGCGTTCGATTCGTATTCCGAGGGTCGCGGGTTCGAATCCCGGTCGCTTTAAACATACTCACCCTCCCAGCCGTGGGGGCATAATAATGTGACGGTCAGTCCGTTGGTAAAATAGTAAGCCAAGAGTTGGCGGTGGGCGGTGATAACTAGCTGCCTTCCCTCTCATCTTACACTGCTCAATTAGGGACGACGAGCGGAGATAGCCCTCGAGTAATTTTGTGCGAATTTCAAAAAACAAACAAAGACAAAAAACAAGCCTAAATGCGCCTGGTTTGCCAAAATCCTATTCATCCAAAACTGAATGTTATTTGAATAAACTGAGAATCAATCGTTTTTACTAATTAAAATAAATGACCTCAGTTAGTGTTATGGTCTTGCAAACAAAGAGGGATAATATGAGTACAAGGGATTATTTTACTTTTATTGTCTAAGATCCTTTATTTAATAGTGTTGAAACTTGGAAATATGTATGTTATTTACCTTTCATAAAGAAACAATATTCCACTAGTATGCCACATACTATTATAGTAGTCGGTATTGTTGGCCCAATCAATAGTCACGTGGCTTTATCCTATATTATCTGCGTAGAGGTGCAAAATAAATTATTAGACCACCTCATACGTTTCCAGTCTTCTATTGTGAATAATTCATGCTCTCAACATAAGAAGCGTTTTCCTACAATGATTTGAGATAAGCATTGTTCGGAAAATGTTGAGTATGACATTTGTTATAATGTCCTTGACAGGTAGGGTTAAATTAGTTAAGCTTAACTGATTTTGTTCAAGTCAGTCAATTGAATCATAGCCTATTATTATCTGTTACTCGTCCTGAACTAGTAATATACTAGCTAGAATATACCAGCGGCTGGTAGAATATGTAGTTTTACTGTAAAATTTATTGATATATAATATTTATACAAAAGTATTTTCGGTCTCGATTGGTTATCGTAAACGGATGAACAGTAACTTTTAAACCCTGATCTCAGAAATAGCAACACTTCTAAAATTTCAACGGTCTGTTATTAATTTTTGTCATATTTATATACTGTTTCGTGATCGTTATGTGACATTCTTCAAGAATAAGGATGTGATAAGTGTTATGGAAAGAAACAAAATGTGTTACTACAAAGTAAGATTGCTAAAGTAATTATATATAAAAAAAGATTTACCATTGAAAATGTTTATACAGTAACATATTCAAAGTTTAAAACCGAATTTTGATCAATAATTTAGAGTGATTTATAAAAACTTCATTTGACTTTAGCTGTTGAACAACAGTAAGTAAAGCACAAATAGTCCATTACTTTTATAAATGAGGTGCTTTGTTAACTGTAAACAAATATTTTTTTTTTTTCAAACAGGAGGTCTGGCATTGCTTGTCGGTTAAAGCACTCGACCCTCAATCTAGGTGTCTCGAGTTCTAAACCTGTCACCGAACATGTTCACTTTTTGAATCAAAAGAGCGTCAACAAGTTTCAGTCAATCCCACATTTATTTAGTAAATAATAACTTAAAAGTTAACTGTGGGCTGGATTGACTAACTCTCTCCATTCTAGTCTTTCACTTCTAAATTAGCAACGGCTAGCACAGATATACTGAGAGTAACTTTGTGCGAAAAATCTAAACACAAACAAACAAATATATATGCAGTTTTAAAGTTTTGATTTTGTAAATTACAGCTTAAGATAGATTCTAGATTAATTCAAAGGTACTACCACATACTGAGACATATGTTTTAATCAATATGAAAAACATATACTCATTTAATTATTTATATTATCTAGAACGATTCAGCTCCCTTTTCTAAAACATTGTTTTCAATCTGGTTAAAATCGAGGGAGAACATAATTGATTGTCGTCTTTTACTTGTTTTATTATTAACCTACTTTTTCTACTGTTTTTCTATATCATGAAAACATTATAAAGAAAAATGTCAAACAAATGCAGATAATTAGATATATGATGAACTTACCACAATCAAAGAGATAATCAGCGACTTTGGTCTGCTTCTCTACCTTTTCATCCAAACTCCTTGGTCTTTTAGGGTCGTTTGTTGCATCTGTATATGAATTGTGGCTTGAACAGATGCATGTATTTTGAGGTCAAGTTAAACCATTTTTATAGTACACATACCAAGACTATTTCACGAATTTTGTAATCTTTCATACTGATCATTTGCTTCTGATTTGATTTACGGTTGCTATAACAAAGTGGTTGAATACTTATGCAGTTAAGAATAGCCTGATTTTCCTTCAAAATCCAACTTACATAATATCAGCATTGTTTTAGCTTTCTCAGTTCGAAGTAGATTGTGAAGATTTAAAATATAACGTCCCATTTGAAAGTTTTTATTATTGCAAGTTCAAACGGCAACAAAATGTGGAAATTTTGCTAGGGTAGGGTAATTACTTTTACAAGGCACTTTAGTGACCCATGTGACGTATTATGATTCATCTCGGACGAGCCTCCGATTTATTATATTATTTACATTAGGTATTACAATTTCAAATAGCCGAAGTTTTAATTTTTATTTAGTAGTTATTTATATCTCGATATATACCAAATTTGTGGTATTTACTAACAAGATTGATAAGCACAGTTTTCTGTCTTAACACAAATATATTTTAATATACACGCAACAATAGAATTTATAATAACAATTATTACAAATATTGGTTTGCATACAAGACTTTTACTTATTTACAAGCAATACTGATTCTTATATCTGTTTTGGAAGTGAATCCTTTATTGAAGTTCACGGAGAGCAAACGAATTCTTTGCTGACACACCTATACACTTCTTTTGACGGCTAGCTAGCTTGAAGCACCAATTAGGTTTCACCGACGACAATACCTAATGTCCTCGTAGAAATAATAAAGTCCGAAGTAATTCACTGAAGCTAAAATGTTTGTAATGTTCGATATGTATACACGTTCCAACTCAAATATCTGTAGTTTTCCGATTATTAAGCGTTAATGACGATGATAGCTTCTGAGACAAATAGTATACTGACTGTAGCTGACCAATAATAATAATACTGTCTCTTGGCGCGTTGGTTTATATAGTTTAAGGAAATATTCTAGAACGTTCAACAATGTTCAAAGACACGCTAGAGTTTTCATAAAACAATTATTGTTGATTCTTACTCTCAATAATTTTCTAAAAGGTTAGATAACAGGAGGAACTTGCGCAATAGAGATCCAAGAGTATACATCACATGCATGAAACTGAAACATATGCAGGTACTAAAATACATTTATAATAGCAAATCCCTTACACCCAAGATTTAGCACTATAAGGCCTTGAACTTGCCGCTGAGCTATGGAGAAATTAATAAAACTCTCAAACACATCTTCAATGAATGAGAGAATCAGTTTGTTTATTATTAATTTTAAAATGTAATTACTTTTTAAATGAATCAATCATATGCAGCAGATTTTATAGTCTGATTGTCCTTCTCAAATAATCCTCAAATTGAAAAGGTAATTAAAATGTAGAGGTTTGAAATTTTTTTGCTATATTTATTTTCGAAGAGCTATAAAAATACAAATTAATAACATTAATTTCAATTTTGCTTTTTCTCTCTTAAAATATTTTGAAGGATTAATTTGTTTCAGAAAAAAAGTCACATTGGACTATTTACCTTGTGTACCACGGGGAATCAAACCCCATATTTTAGTGTTGTCGATCAGTTAATTTACCTTAGCTTCATTGGTAGACCATTTATAGGGTTCCAGAATTATTCAAATTTTGTTTCCCAAGCACGTTTGTCACTCATTTCTGGATCATACAGTTCAAAATAACTGAATTTTGAAGTTAGTTATTTTAAAATAATAATAAAAAAGCTACTAATCGGAATCATTGTTTTTAAATTTCCAAACTTATGAAGTTGGAAATATGAACATCAGCAACTTGGAATTATTTTTCTTCGAAAATACCTAACACAATTTTTTCCTCATATGAACTATAAATTTCTATACAATACTTTGTATAGCAACACCTGGTTAGTCACAGGCGTTAAGGTAACCCGATAGTAGACATGTTTAAAACAATTTGTGTTTTAACTGAAAAAAGATACTTATTTTCTCTGATTTTTATTGGAATAATTACTACTATAGGGTACCTTCTGTATAAGATAAATTTTCGCAACAATTTGACGCATGAAGTAACAAAAAGAAGGAAGACTTCATCAATTTAAAGGATTACGTTAGACCATCGAGAAACATTTTGTTTTTGAATTTTGACGAAATTTATAACTCAAACATGTATAACAGTGAATAACAGTTATCTCTTTTTCTGAGGTAAAACCGTAAAAAGTTTGAATAGAGATGTAGTGTTAAAAATACAGTGAACCTAATACTATTGTCTTATGATAAATAAAATCGATTATGATTACGCTTCGCCAATTTAAACAAAAGACGCGTTTGCTTTTCAGTTACATTGATTTTCCTTGGTGAAAGGTTAGGCTCTGTTAAAAAGAAGGTTTGACGAACATTATGTCACACAGCATGTCTTTGTTTCTCTTAGACCTTCGAAAGAGTTCACCACAAAGTGATAACTAGTACATATAAATGCGGATACGATAACTGTTATTACAAACCCAAGAATGATTAATTGTTTATTAATATGAGAGTAGAACTGACAAGAGAAAGATAGTGTCTAAATAAACCCTTATTGATTCCCTCTCACCAGTTCACTCTCAGCTCCCCCACTTCCCTCCAGTAAGCTAGTGAAAGAAAAATAATATTAAAAATTAAAACAAAATCCTTCAGAGTTAAAGTAAGTCCAATCCAACATAAATATGAAACTAATTATAAAATTATCGGTAAGACCTGACAGTGTAAGTGAAAGAGATTTCAAGCTTTAAGAAAGCGTTACAAGACCTGTCTGGAATATATCAAACGATTGCAATAAAAACAAAACTGTTTATCTGAGTTATTTCTGAACTCAAAGAAAACAGAAATTTAAAACTATTTATATAACGACTAAGAAAATAGTTTCATTATATGTCTAGAAAATATATGATGTAAGTTAATAGCTATGTGACAATCACACAAAGGAATAATTTGTAGGCGTGACAGTTAATTGTTTTGGTATGCTTGTTTGTTTCTTAAATTTCATGCAAGGATACTCGATGGCTATCTGCCCTAGTACTATACTAGTCAACACAATCCTAGGCCTGGCATGGCCTAACGCGTATGGCGTGCGACTCGTAATCCGAGGATAACGGTTTCTAATTCCGGTCACGATAAATATGCTCGCCCTCCCAGCCGTGAGGGCGTTATAATGGTACGGTCAATCCCACTATTCGTTGGTAAAGAGTAGCCCAAGAGTTGGCGGTGGGTGGTGATGACTAGCTGCCTTCCCTCTAGTCTTACACTGCAAAATTAGGGATGGCTAGCACAGATAGCCCTCAGTAGCTTTGTGCGAAATTCAAAAACAAACAAACAAACAACACCACCCTTCACCAAATATTGGGCTGCTAAAGAGTAGTAGAATTGACTGTCGCATTTTAATGCCCACACAGCATTCAGTTTGATAACAGAATTTGATATAACGATGAGTAAATTACGAATTCAGCGCTCTCATCATCAGGCCATGTCAGACACCTGTGTTTTGCATAGTACAAAACTACACATGTACCTTCTACACACCGCGAGCACCAAAAATATATATTTTAACGTTATGGGCCCCAAATTTATTTCTGTGCTATCATAGTCACGAATTCTGGTTGCATGAGATGGAACATATCTGAAAATGTCTAAATTAATTAAAAAACTTTTATGTGTTAAAATATGTTAAAGTGACTGAGTTGAAATTAATATCACACACGTGAAATATTAAATTTTGATGTACCATATATATCATTGATTGACAGCGTTAGACATAATTTGAAATAAAATGTATTATTATCATTTGTGAATAAAAAGTATTATTCATGATTATTTTACATCCTACATCTTAACATTCTATTACGAGCATGAGACCAGATGCTATAAAAGCCAACCTATTTATTATACAGTTTAAAAACATATTGAAATAGTAAAATAAGACAATCACTGAAAGATTTTAGCAAAAACACTATTTTTTCCTCCAGCATGATATTACAAAAATCATTATATGAATTATTTTATTTACAAAATGAATTACATTTTTGTCTTATTAGTCAATATTATTAAAAGAAAATTTGTTTCTTTAGAAATTCTGGAGAAATCCACGTACGAAGGAGGTATTTGCGCATAATCATGTCTATTCTGATTAACTGCTTAGAGAGATAGAGAAGGTAATTACTCAATAACGCCCACCGCCAACTCTTAAACAATAATATCTTACCGAAGAGAGATTTTAATGTCACTACTTTGACACACAACCCGCAATTGTGGATCGGTTTTGTTTGTTTTTGAATTTTGCACAAAGCTACTCGAGGGCTATCTGTGCTAGCCGTCCCTAATTTAGCAGTGTAAGACTAGAGGGAAGGCAGCTAGTCATCACCACCCACCGCCAACTCTTGGGCTACTCTTTTACCAACGAATAGTGGGATTGACCGTCACATTATAACGCCCCCACGGCTGGGAGGGCGAGGATGTTTAGCGCGAACCCGCGACCCTCGGATTACGAGTCGCATGCCTTACGCGCTTGGCCATGCCGGGCCTACGCAACTGTGGAAGGTGCTTCTTTCTGCGGCGGGACATGAATTGGGAATCTTCAAACTCGCAAAATATGCAGTTTTCTTAATACGCCACCCTGTTCCGAAAGTCCCTAAAATGGTTATCTTGAAGTTTCTATTAAAAAAGAATGATTAATAATCTAGGTACATGTTTGTGAAAATATTATGTAATATATTAAAGTACTATTTTCCATTTGATTGATTGTTTGTTTGGAATTAAATACAAAGCTACCAACCATGGGTATCTAAACCAGTTTCTAGCGGTGTGGGTCCGTAAACATGCCGTTGTGCTACTGGGGAGATTTTCCATTTGAAAACATGTCAGCGATACTTTGCTCGATTCATTCTTCTGTAACTGATGTTAAAATTATCGACCTGAGAGAAACTTTATTAAATTCGCGGTTAACAACGCACTGCAATTTTCTCTGTTTTTTTTTTGTATATTTTTTTCTTCCAAAATTGTATGCTTTATTATAATACAATGTCGTAAACCATCAGAGCAAACAATGTAATTTCAGAATAATTTTAAATCGTTGTGATATTGATTGTCGCATGCAATTATCTAAATCGATGGTTAATCGAAAAATTAAATACTTGTTAGATATCAACCTGTGAAACATGTTAACTATCAAAAGTTAATTGCATAACCTACACTATATTGTATGTAAATTCCAATTAGCATCAAATAGACACAGACTGTAAACGATCTTATTATCTCATTGTGGGTCAGCAGTAGCTTTGCGAATTTAACAACACTAACATCCAGCGTTATATTCCTCTCGGTGAACAGAATGCAGATAACCCATTATATAGCTTTGCACCAAATGAAACAACAACAAAGTGTCTGATACGTTTAATCTCAATAATTAACTTACCAACCGTTATTAATGTGAAAATTCATCGCAACAGCTACTTGATTTTTGGAAGCTGATAAAAATATTTATTTTACAGAGAGCGTTTTCGTTTAGCGAAAAGTGAAACTGTCATGTTAGTGTCTACAACGAACTTGGTTAAGCCTATCAGTCAGCTTTGTTAGAAATGAAAAAAAAAAGCGATCAATAAAAAAAGAAAATAAAACCGGATAGCAACGGTGCAATTTTATTATGTTATTTGAGGTAACGGGAAGCGAACCGGGACGAAAATTATAGAACCACGGCTCGACCATCAGTAAAGAACGGAAGATTGTGAGATTACAACGATAAAATCAAAGTACAAAGTTTCTTCAACTGTAGCGTAAAGTTTCTAGACACTGAACTGGCAAATAAAAATGTCAACTCAGTACGTTTTCGTAAGCATCTTCTCAAGAATATTAACGTAATATCTCTCACCAATGCAACTTGAAATAAGACAACACATTTGGATTACACCTGTTATCATCACTGTTTTACAACCTATATTTTCAGTACCTTTCTCGCATATTCCAGAAACATCACTAACTTTTTATAATTACGGAATCTTGTAGGTCCAATCAAGAAACTGGTTTGTTTGTTTGTTTGTTTGTTTGAAGTTGAGAACAAAGCTACACAATGGGCTATCTGTGCTCTACCCACCACGTGTATCGAAACCCAGTTTCTTGCGTTGTTGGTCCGCAGACATACTGCTGTGCCACTGGAGATCAATCAATCTAGAAACTAACAGATTTTGATGTAAAGATGCCATGGGAAGTATATCAGGTACAGTTTGAAATCATTTTCAAAGTAAATGAATGAAGTAGGAAACAACCAGCTGTTCATTTTATTGGTTATTTAGTTTCAACTACATGGAGTAACCTTCCAACAGAGGACTGTAAAACGAGCTATCATTAGTGACTTCTCTACCAAACAGATAAATAATGACTCATCAAAGAAAGTTACTAAAGCAAAGTTAGATCATTGTAAAGGACTTCAGGCGAACATTTTGGAGGTCTGAGAAGACTTATCCAATTAGTTTCTTCAGATGTTCATCTTGAAATTATGGATTCATTAGAATATTGTTAATTAACAGATGTCATATTGGAGGAGAATCTTCGAATTAAGCTAATTTAAAAGCCAAGCAACTGTACATTTTCAAGAGAAACTACAAAGTCTGTAGTGAAACTTGGATCAATTAACGCTGCAAATAAACAACTAAAGGTACAATCCAAGGATAATGACATTACCACATCAAATAGCATGGAAATTTCTTTGATGGTTGTCGGGAAAAACTAAAATGATTATAAATAAAGATATTTGCTTAAAATGAAAGAAATAAACCATTGGTCAGAAGGTGCTTAAATAACAAAGTAAGAAGGTAATATCCACGATGTAGATACTTATTTATTCCATCAAAAGCAATTCTGACATTTAAATTTCGCTCCCTGAGAAATATTCTGGATTTATTGTGAATATGTAGGAAATGATATCGTTATTTGTACACTATTCTAAATGCATAGTCAATTTCGTATGTTTCTTGTTTTGTTTTGCTTTTTTATGATGGTTAACATTTTGTACCACACGAACCGAATGACAAAATTTAGTGTAAAAATATAATATTCTGAATATTACATGACTAATAACATTGGAAAATAAGTTTCACAGGATCAACTTTAACTTATATTGAACTCTTCATGAACAACTCATTAACAAAAAGGATATAATAATCTGGAAGACCACTTTGAAGATGAACCTGATAAGAAAATCAGGTTCATGTTCAAAGAGGTTCAAAAAGTAGTTCTTGAAGTTCATTGTCTCTCATATAGTTAATACACAATACTGGAGAGATTCTTCAAACATCCCGAGTTAAACTTGACTCTTACCTAGTTTGAACTAAAACTTATCGAGCGACTCCACAGAGCGACAAACTCTGTTCCTATGGGAATTTGATCTCTTCTATATACTTTAGCGGTAAAGGGACCTAACGGTGAAGAACGTCACGTAAAAAACAAGATGTTGCACATTGCGCCAACTTAGAGTTTTGTGACTCATATCTAGCCGGATATTTTAATCACGTTGTTTTCTGATGAATGTAATTTTTTTTAACTGAATTATTCTAACATATATATTTACGCAGTGTAAAGATAGTGTATAAAACAACATCACTGTGTACGGAGAGGAGAGCACACAAACGTCTTACATATTTCTTATAACCATCATACAGTGTGCGCCATATTTGAATTATATACGTATTGAGTTCTTAATACTTATACAAAACGTTTTGTGGTATGATAACGAATACTTTAATAATATGTTATGTTATAAATAAATTGTGTGAAAGTTATGAATTTTATGTTGTTTTTCTTTGCATCTACCCAACATTTTTGTAACTTATTAACTTGGACAAAGAAGAAGCACCTTAGCTTGTTAGATCCCGCATGGCTAGGTGGTTAATGTGCTCGACTCGAAATTCGAGGATCGCGGGTTCGAATCCCTTTCATATCAAACATGTTCGCCCTTTCAGCCGTAAGGGCGTTATAATGTTACAGTTAATCTCATTATTCGTTGGTAAAAGAGTTGGCGGTGGGTGGTGATGACTAGCTGCCTTCCCTCTAGTCTTACAGTGCTAAATTAGGATGGCTAGCGCAAATAACCCTCGTGTAGCTTTGCGCCAACTTTAAACAAAAAACAATTAATTGGGAGTTACTTTTTATGATACTGCCCAATAAAATACTGGCTTGTATTATCATTGTTTGTAATGAATATAGATTATTGTCCATTCATACATTGTGGAAGAATAAAACGATTGAAAAAATGACCATAAAACGAAAACAATCATTAGAATGTTCCTGTCACATACGTATTCACTTTCTTGCTTTTGTACATATGTTTCCAATGTTATTTTGTATATTGAATGGTCCTGGCAAGAAACATCTATCTGAGTAAACTAACAACTTTACTACCAATTGTTTGTGCTCTTCTTTGTTTTTCAAGACATATTTTATCGCTAGACAGAACTCAAGCTTTAATATAGATTTTATTCAACGTGTATTATGCTTAACTTACAGATTTTATGTACACATCAAGGTATTTTTCACAATATAATTAGGGTTTGTTCAATCACGTTATCACATTTATAAACAAAGACATTATCAGCATTTTTATCGGAAACAAAGAAATGACACAATAGATACATCTTTATATGTATATATATAGCCCAAAAAGCTAGTGATGAGGGTGTTATAAACTCTTCGTCCATTTTGGCACTAGTGACTTGATCTGTGTCCATTTAAAACGTTTAGACACTGTGAAATGAGCCAAATACTCTAAAATATGCTGGAGTGTACTAGGAGTGGTTGAAAGTAAGGCACTTGGAAATATTAGCCGCACTTAAGGAAAACAAGCTCTTATAGAATGAATATTCATTTGAAAAACGTCGTTGGTATTTACACAATTTTTGATTGAAATTCCTTAATTAGTACAACGTAACATGCTAGTTTAAAATATAAAAGAAAGTTAATTAATTTTAACAATAAAAGAAATTTTAAGTCATGATTTAAGTACTGTTAGTCACAGGTTGCATATCTACGTTTATATCTTACAAGTTGAAAACGAGTACGGAAACTAAATTTTATAATGAAAAATATTTAAAAAATCAGTCTGAAAATGAGGGGAGAAATGGATGATTTAAGCAACAGGAGAACCTTAAAACAACATGTTCCTGCAAATCTTGATAAGCATCGCGTAATTCACGTAAATGTTTTAAATCCAAATGCACTTATAGACTAATAAATATATTTTCAATTATATTACAAACATAAATTATATTTCACTTTCATATAACATAGATGAATATAGCAAGGGTATTTGTTATTTTAAATGATCACGATCTTGAATTACAATACCTTTCAAGATTATAAAATAACACTTGACTAATGGTAAAGAAAATGGATTTATTTGCTTCTCAGCATATTGTTTTCTTGTTTTGTTTTTGCTGCTGTTACAAGTTTCCATGGAGTGTTTGCAATCGCAACTCATTTCGATAAATGCATAGGAAAAGACATTTTCTTTTTCGTTAGCATTCGTAAATAATTTGATTATTAATCTTACTGAGAAAGTATGAAATGTCATCCAAACTAGGTGTTTTCATACACATTAATGTATTTCACAGAGATTCATTACTTAGGGATATCTTTACAACAACTACGATATGAACGACCAACAATAGTCATGTTGAAGAAAGCTCATCTATCAGTTTGTATTCTACCGATTCTAATGTGAACACATATATGTAGGGTTTTAAATAACAAAAGTTTCAGAATTAATTTGAAATATTCTAATTAAATATTTTATTCCCATTCTGTAATTGATGTTTTTTCTTCCTCAGGTGTAGTTAATACTATTAAACTTCATTAAGCTCCATTGGTCTCTACTCTCACTCAGCATTTGCAGTATCACAAATCCATTTATATAATTTTGAAAGATAAAGTACATTTATACCTTCACATTAGCTGGGTGCTCTGTTAGTTTTCTCAAGTCTCAAGAATACATATTACACCATATACATATAGAGACATATAGTTATGTGTATTAAACACATACATACATAGACGGGTGCATCTCATAAAGATTCACATAAAACTACAAGTATATTCATAGCGTTAAGTAGCAAGTATAAAATAACAATCATTGCTGTTAACATTAATTCTTCATCCTGGTCTTTTGCGAAGCCGAACTCTTCGTTTTCTAGAGCTTTTGTTTTCAAAACGTACATTTGTTGGATCGTCTGCTAGCAGTGGATATCCATGTATATCGTGGAAATTAATACCATGATACCATGGAACCACTCCTGTTGATAACAAGCTTTCTTTCTCTGTCTTACTCCAATCTTTTGAGCCACGGTGACCGCTTTCAGCTAGATTCACTTCTTGTTGCCATGCCTTTTCGACAGCTCTGCGTTTAGCATCTAAAAGCAAACGTTCCTTCTCTCTTTCAGGAGTTGAGCCATATCGAATATTTAGTATAATATAAGTACCTTGGAGTTTGATATCCATCTGAGAGCTACCGGGGAAGCTATCGTCTTCCTTTACAGCATCTATGGTAACATTAAACATTGAATCTAGGCGTCGAAGCTGGTCCCAATCTTTTTGTGCTTTTTTAAGTTCTGGTTGCACAAAATAAAAGGAATCGTAACCATCGTGAGAGAAGTAGAAATCTAACATGAATGTATCATTAAACACAAAACCAACAACATCTCTTAAAACCGGCGGAGTTCCACTCAAAATCCGTACGATAGCACAGCCATTTTGATTAGACAGGAGAACACCATCTCCTAAGATTGAAGGAAGGTTAGCAATTCTTGAACCGATATGATGCATAAAATTACTAACAATCTTTACTCCAGTCTGTGGAACAGTGCTGAACTTGTAGAATTCATTACTGATAACCTGAACCTTACAACTCAACCCTGATATGACTGGTAGAGCTTGCTGCGTTATCACTGATGTAGATCTTTTAACACAGGGTTTTTGTGTTGGAAACAGTACTTTATTCATGTCGTAACCAAGAGCTGTCAGCCATTCAGGTAGTTCTAAAATAAAATAAAAATGAATCATAGAATTGTAAGTCTGTTTGAAGTAAATCATAATGCAACAGTCTTATGAATCAGAATAGATATTGCTTGTATGTCTTCTATATTAGAAAGTGTGCATAATATATTCACATTCTTATATGTTTGACGCATGCACTAAAAAAATTCATATATACCACCCAGTATAACAATTGATCTCATAATTAAAAATATATGGAAAGTAATAAGTGGAAATAAGCTACACAAAGTGTAAAAAATGGAATCAGCGTATTTTTAGATATAAAATAACCTAATATTAAACTGTTAATACTTTACAGTCATTTAAAATTAATTAATCAGTAGAACCTATTATCGAATACGCAATTTTACTATCCAACCATGTAAGTATCTTTCTCTCCTTATATTTCGATAACCTAATGAGCTTTTGTATTTGTTTCCTTGACTATAATGCTTACAAAAGTAGATATTTTACCATTCAAAATTGTTCTTTCTTCATATTCTTGATTGATTGGGTCGTTTTCGTGGAAACGATAAAGATGAATGTTGTATGGTCTTCTTAGTAAGTTTGGGATATCTTCCCAGTTCGGAGTTAACCATTGTGCTCCAAATGGGTCGTAAACTCGACTACCAAAATGAATTAGCTGAGTCAGGGGATCTCTGAACCCTCCCTGAAAATCAACTGCTAGGATGAATTCTGGATTCGAGTCTGCAATAACTTGACCAAAAGGTGTTCGATGTACTTCTTTAACAACATTTCCTTCAGAAGTAAACACTGTGATAGGTGTTCCAATATGATCTGTCGCAACGTAATATTTGGTTTTGTCCTGGTTCATGTGTATAAGATGGTTGTTGATGTCGTAAATTAGGAAGAAAGTTAAGTTATTAATGGGGTAGTGCAAGTGTGTTATCAGATGTAGATGTATGGGGTCTGAATAAAGGAATTGAGTGATATTTCCTCGGTGATCTTTTCGGGCTATTAATCTGTCATTGGCATCATAAAAATACTTTACTTCATACTGATGTAGTTCAAAAGCCAACGTTAATTGACCTTTGGCATTAAATTGGAATTTTTCTTCTCCCCGGCAAATTACAAATCCACGACTGTCAACAGCGTACAGTTCTACATCTCCATATCCTATGAGTCTGTCCCTTTCATTATATCGAAGAGGGATCTGCCGGAATCCATCCCATATACTTTTTATGTTTCCATTAATGTCGTAAATAAAACGCCATGTTTGAGATCCGGTAACTGACTCCAGAAATCCATCTATACTGAAGGTATAGTTCGTGACTATAACCGACCCATCTCTGCCAATTTTGAGTAGGGTTTGTCTGATTCGACTTCGATTATCATAATGGAGATTAAAGAAAAAAACTTCTTTGTTCCATAAAGTCATTGCTAAGACAACGATGCGACCATACGAATCCATTTTAATGATTTTAGAATTATGCTTAGAGTCGCCTTGAATGACAATGCTGTTCATATTGGATCGATAAACACGAAAATTTTCACCTGTTCCAACACTCCGGTTTCACTGTTGTAACGATAAATAGTTTCAGTTTTGGTTTTTCCGTTTACGTCGACTTGAACGGAAGAAAGACGACCATCGTAGTGGTATTTGATCTTGGCCCCATTAAATCCACTTCTACCACTGTAACGATGCTTCTCTTCTGTGACGACAGCTCCATGATAGTTGTAATCTACCCTGTAATCAAGATCAATGATGCTTTTCAGAATACTTTTTACTTGTCCATTTTTTTTAATATAACGGTAATCTGTCCTCTCTCCACCGCAGAAGATGGTTTCCAGTTTTCCTTGTTTGTCGTACACATGAAACACTCTACCTTTGGCATTTGGATAAAGTTTCGCAATAATATCACCTCGATGGTTGAAATTTAATATATATGGATTTTTTATACCAGGAGCAACGTACAGAAATTTATAAAATCCAAAAGAAATCTGTTTTGATATTTCATGTTTGTTTCCGTTAGGTGTAATCACAGCTTGTAAACCTCCTGATGCGTCATACTTTAAAATGTAACGGCTTCCACTCTGAAGGATGATTTCTGTCGGCTAAAAAATAATAAAAAACTGTCAAGTTGTAAAGCATTTAAGAAAGTAAAGAGTTTAATCGACATTAAAGTTACTCCAAAGTGTTTTAATATAAATAATGTAATAAACACTACAGGATCTTTCAAAAATGAATTCCATTAAAATATTAACAACTTTAAGAATATATTCTAATTAATATATTTATATATTCTCTAGATTTGTTTTTTACTTACTGCACTAACTTACTTAACTGCATTAGAACAATAGTTTTCAAATTTTATTACTGTTTTAGTTCCAAAACTATATTACGTTAGAACAATAGTTTTCAAATTTTGGTTACTCCTTAGTATTTTGAGGAACCCCCTAGTGGCACATCTGTACGTTTGCGGATTCATAACGTTAGAAACCTAATTTCGATACCCGTGGTGAGCAAAGCAGAGATAGCCCATGGTGTAGCTTTGTGCTTAACTACAAATAATGATAAAATAAATAAACCTTTGATGAGTATAACAAACATACATAATCATACACGTTCATTATGTTCCACCGTGTGGACAACGATACGTTTAAGGACTTACAGCACTAAAATCCAGAATTCAGTTGTTCGTGATTGAGGAAACAGCAGATATCCTAATGTGGTTTTGCCTCAAAACACAAACAAACAATTAGTGATTATTTCTTAAAAGCTGGCCCTCTGGTGGCAGTGGTAAGCCTGAAGGGCTGATAACATTATAATCATGCGTCGATACCAGTAGTGTGAGCAACACAGATAACCGATTTTGTAGCTTTTAGTCTTAAAGCAAGCAGTCAAACTAACTTAAAAGCTACTTGTATCGAACGAAAGCTATTTTCTAAAAGCTCTTTGAGAATCACAAGCCTTTTTCAGAAAAGTCTTAAAACAGTAGGTTATTTCTGAACCATACTAAACTGTACACTTAAAATTATTTTTCGCAAACTATCACTGCTTTTATTCACTCTCTTTTTATTCCTTTCAACAACAGAAGATTTTAAAATAAGTTATATATCAATGTGTAGGTTATTATGAAGATCAAAGAACACTGTCCACAACAGGTGGTGCTTGCAGTGGCTTCATTTAAGAATAAACTGAATAGTCTATTTGATTGAGAAGGATATAAAGCCTACTGAATACCTTTTGGAATACTTTTTGGAAGTCCTGTATCTTGCCCAAACGTTTCTCAATAAACCCTTTTATCAGTATATCTTTGGTGAAATTTAACTCCCTTAGTACTTTATAAGCAAGTACTTTATAAGGAAAAATAATTAATTATGAAGTTTGCCTTATAATCACTCTGTAGTATATGTTGTACGAAATATATATATGTAACAGTTGTTTTTCTTTCTGTCTATACCTCGTGGGCTAGTATTGGGGGTTTCTTTTTCTTATTAAACATCGTAAATGTCATGTACTTAATGTACAAGTATGGCATGTAAATAAAAGCTAAGTTTGTAAAAACGCCAATTAATGTGATATCTCACCATTCTTTAGCAATATCCTTTCATTATTTTCATAACGTGACTTTTTGAAATTGTATTTCAATATAAAATACAAGTAGTCCTATCGAGACCAATTGCTGTCAGAGCTAAAAGCTAAAGCATATTTTCACAAACTAGGTAGAATTGTATATATATAGTTTATTAAGTCATTTAAAGTTACAACTTACAATTTATTAATCAATCTAAAATAAATAACGTTCATAATTTTGTTTAAAAAGAAACTCAACTTATGATGGTCACACAAATTAAACATTCCTGGCTATTCAGAAAGTTTTAAAATGTACAATGTCGTTGTTGATAAAAAATATCACCTGGGGCATCTCAGACAAAATAAAGTTTCCCACATATTCAAGAGTTTTAGAATATTCTAAGTTCTTGTCGATAAATAAGTATCGCTTGAAGCGATTTTAAAAATGTAGAAGTTTGCACTGTAATATTGTGAAGTTGTGAATAGTAAACATACACCTCATGGAACACATTCTGAGACATTCTCACGTTAGTTATACCCTATATTTAAAAGAATACTTATTACTTTATACACTTACATGAAGTGTCGAAACTTGAGAAAATTTGCAAAACTTTTGTGCTGTTCAAAAATCTCTATAACACCACAACTTTTTAAACCAAACAGTTTTAGTGAGAATAATAAGAAATATAAATAACTTTCACTTCACATTTTCTCGGATTATATGTGTTGTTTTGAAACATTTTAAGCTTTTAATGTGTCAAATTTCTCTCACTGAAAGAAAAACAACCCGTAGTTACAACTGTTTATATTACTAGTGTCGAGGGGCCTGGCAGGGCCTAGCGCGTTAAGGCGAGCGCTTCGTAATCTGAGGGTCGCGGGTTCGCGCCCGAGTCGCGCCAAACATGCTCGCCCTCCCAGCCGTGGGGGCGTTATAATGTGACGGTCAATCCCACTATTCGTTGGTAAAAGAGTAGCCCAAGAGTTGGCGGTGGGTGGTGATGACTAGCTGCCTTCCCTCTAGTCTTACACTGCTAAATTAGGGACGGCTAGCACAAATAGCCATCGAGTAGCTTTGTGCGAAATTCCAAAAACCAAACTACTAGTGTCGAAATACTTTTAAATTATGTAAGAGCGTATTATCTTTATTCAATAGGTATGGAATAAATAGAATGTCTTGTATGAGCTGATTAAAATTTAAACTCATAGAAGGCGTATATTTTGATCAAAGAATCATTTTGATTTAATTAGAAGTAATGTGTGAAAAAAATCAACGCCTGTAAAACTTCATTGAAAATCCTATGTTCGACAAAAAACACACTGTTTTTTTTTCAGAAGTTTACTTATAAAAAAAGATAAAGATGAAAAAATACATATTAATTACCAAGCTCATGCGACCGTCTTCGTACTTGTACATTATAGCACTATTATCAGAGTATCTGACCTCTGCCAGACGACCATGGATATCGAAGAAGTAACGTTCTGATAAATAGCCTCTTGTCCATTTTGACAGTCGCCCAAACCTATCATATTCCAACTGAACACCAGTGATATTGAGTCTAGGGATCCACTGAAGTGGGTGACCTAAAGCGTTGTAATGGACAGAGACCAGTGGGATTTGCTTTTTGTCATACACAGTTTCATAGTATTGTTTCCGATCCAACTCCACAGCCAGCAGTGTTTCGTCATTTACCTTGGGGGTTTTGTAGAATTAAAAACAAGAGAAATTTCATAAAATTCTCTCCTGAACAGGATTCATATATATTATTCTATGCATAACTTGTAATAATGTTTCCAATTTGAGTCAAGTATAGTATTAAAACTATGTTTACATCTAAATGTTATTCAGTTAACTATGCATCTGTTGGTGTAAAGTGCATATTTAACCCTAAGAACTTATTATTTCACAAGAGAAAAGCGTATATAATAAAATATAAATTTAATTTGAAAATATCGCGTCCATCCTCTCTGCTATTAAAGTGGCATAATACTACTCGTTTGAAAATGCAACTCAAAAAGTTTGAAAAC
The DNA here is from genome assembly GCF_004210375.1 of Tachypleus tridentatus. Lineage (NCBI taxonomy): Eukaryota > Metazoa > Arthropoda > Merostomata > Xiphosura > Limulidae > Tachypleus > Tachypleus tridentatus. The sequence continues at coordinate 92,580,142 of NC_134837.1, forward strand.
AGCCACTTCTGCTGGGCAGCGTTTCTCAGAAATGATCTTTGCAAAAACAAAAAAAAAAAAAAAAATAAACATTGATCTCATTGGTTCATACCGAATTCATTCATTTTCATTCTTACCATTGTATATTCTGGAAATGAACGTTCCACTTATTATATAGAAAAACATACAATCCTAAAATACAATAACACGAATAACGCTAATACACAATCTGCTTAGGTTTCTCAGACCGAGTATTTTAGACAAAAAACGAAATATATTTACAAGAGTATGGATAGGACTAAAGTTATCTAACTTGGCACTTGGCCTTATTAGTAGATTTATACCTTAAGTTTTCTACCAATCTGCATTATTTTCTCATCTCGTCTTTTGTCTTCTCTTCTGACGTAATAATGCCACTCAAACTTCTGAAACAGGTCGTCATATAAAGATATTTTTAATCGAACAGGGGAAGGAAATATTTCTGCCCACAAAGGACTGTTTTTCAGAAAAACAGGATGTGGAACCATTTCTATATGTGTAATGCTAGAGTCTTTTGACTTCGTCGTAAAGCTGCCGTCTATATGCTCAGTGATTCGGTCCTCAGTATCTCCTGAAAATAAAGCAAAACATATGTACTTGTAGAAAGTGATGGCAACTATATTGAACATTGTAAAGTGAATATAAAGTTTCAGTTGTATTCTATCTTTTGTTTTATAAAACATGGCCAATGTTTCATCCAAAATCCTTACATACTTTTATACATATTTGTTTTTATTTCATTTTAGAAAAATTCATCCAAATTTTTAGATGAATTTAATCAAATTCTACTTTTGCGACATTTAGAATATTGCTACTTTAAATATGTTAACAATACATCTGTTTAAGCTAGATTATATTTATAAACTTATTCCGATTATTATGTACTGTTTCTTCGTAATTTTCACAGAACATTATTTCTAAGTCATTTATTTGATTTAGATACAGTAAACTTAATTAAATTATTTCGATACACACACACACATACATACATATATGAATTCTAATACTCTTTCCTACTTTAAGTGGCGTATCTCATTTTGTCATATCAAAAGTATTTTTCTTCAAGCAGATAGAACAAATAAGGCTTCACTCTCAAATAAACGCACACAAGCATACAAACTTTACAATTATTGTGGCATATGTATACCAACGTATTTACAATAGTTTTATTTTCCTTGTAAAACTCTTATCTAGTAATCAACTATTTCAATGAAATATATTTATTTTGATAAACTAAAAGTTTCATGTTTGACTGTGGATGTTTTGTATAAAAATTATAGAAATCTCAAACACGGTGCAGTAGTGGTCTTTAAAGCAAGTTTTTCACTAAGGGTAAAACACACGAGTTCACTTCTTAACTTCAAACACATTATTGTTTTTAAAAAAAGTGTTTTTTGTAAAAATTCAAACTGGAAGGAACTTAATATTTGATGGATATAGTAGCGTAATATTTCTTTTTGTAGTATACTCCCCATTGTGCAACAAACACAGTTATCAATCAGTTAATCAAATGGTAGCAGCACATGGCCTAACAGATAAATTTATAGAGATTATAGTAACCTCTAAATATAAAAGTGTACTTTAAAAGTAAAAATATTGAAGCTAATAGTGGCATTGGAATTTCTAACCTGAACTGCATTTGAAGCGATATAAGAACAAAATGGTCTCAGTTATCATATATAGTTCAGATATAGTCATTTCTTATTTACAAATGTTGACCAGAAGGATGAAAATCAGTCAGTTGCTCTTGCAGTCTAGACTGATCATAACGGGATAGAGGGATCATCGAAATAGAGCTTCACAGCTGAAAGGGCAGATATCATTCAGCTACTTGAATCACTAGGCCAGACTCATCCTAATCTTTAAATTAAAATAACATAGCAACAATATAATTGGTAAGCCAACAATAATGCTAGGATTACTGCCGTGATAAGTGGGTGATCGTATTTAATATCACTGGATAAATATTATACCTATACGTAAAATGTGGCAAAAAGTAGGATGAAAAGCCAACAGGTTAGACTAGCCAACTGAAAGCTAAAACCTACATATATGGCACGAATCTTAATTGCTCAGTTAAAAACTTAAGATTATTATTAGCATGAGAAGCAATAAGCGGCCTAAACTGAATAGAAAAAAGCTTCTTTGACTAACTGACTTACATTAGTGTGTTAATGTTCGATTTGATAATCTCGTATTGTAACTATAGAGCTAATTTTCTATTAATCCCTCTGAAGAGAAAGCTTACTGTTTTTCGCACTGTTTAATTTTTTGTTAATTGACTGAAAGATACGTTCTGACAGCTAATTAAGTAGAAAACTACAGTTTTGTAAAATAATAGCTTTCGGGATTGCGGAGTGCAAGTTTGATTCTTAGTTTAAAAAGACAGTTGTTACTGAAGCGGAATCGTCTACGGATATTAAACCAATTTTTGAATTGATTGGCATAGTCTGTTTTAAACCTTATTTTGTATCTGTCTTATTATCCTTCTATTTTACCATAGATTTTTCATCTAAGGTCTTATAAACAGCCCTTCAGTTGCTCAACTGATTGTAAAATACGTGTATGTTTTTTGAAACATCGAAGCGGATGTTCTCTGGAGTTGTTTAACGGTATTAACAGAAATAAGCACAACATTTCTAGCTCCAGAATTTTTCAACTTAATTGAACGATTTCACAATGGAGTGATAATTCTGGTTAAAATTTAAAACATTATTTCATTTTTTTTCTATACGTGTCAAATGTGTGCGAGGTGATGACGTTTAAACATTTAGAGAATTAATGTATTCTTGAATAAACACTGTACTTATCTGAAAAGATTATTTAAAAGAAATTATTCAAAACACAAGTAACAAAGAAACTATGATCGAATATAAGTTAAACGGTTATAAAATATATTGGTAAGGATAGTGTATCACACATTAGTGTTAAAAGCAAATTACAAGTGTTTTTGGGTGAAAACATTTTATAAACTTTTGTGTTATGCACCGTAAGTACAACCATTTTGGTAATTAAAAGTACCATACTTTGTTTTTATTTACTTTAGGACTTTTTACTTGATAAGCAAAATTTCTGAATAATTTTTTTCTCAGACTTTTCTATTTTAAAACGGATGGTTACAGTGAAAGAAGAATTGCTATTAGCTTATGGTGGTTTGTGGTTTTTGTTATATATGACTAGTTACTTTTATTTTGTTCAAGTTTATAGAACAAACTGACGTGTTTTGAGATACCTATATTTAAAGACATTTTCTTTCTTTAATTTACATATACCCACAAACTTTACAATTTTGTCACTAAACTACAGTTTTAGTATCTCTGAAATGCACCCACAATACTTATTTAATACGCGCTTTTTTAAATTAGTTTAAGTATACTGCTACCTTTTTCTATTATTATGATTGGTAGATATGATTTTAAAAAATATATTTGTTTAATTTTAATATTTCTTGTATTATTGATAATGCAATACTCGAGGTACCTGTAAGATTTGCTGCTCTTCTTGTTGAAACAGTTGTGTTGTTTCTTGTGTTTAAAAAAAAATTGTGAACGGATTGTTATTGATTTTTTATAAGAAAAATTATTTACCGTTATACAAGGCTTCTGTGATGGAATTTGATGCGGAATATTTTGTTTATGTTCATTAGTTCACTTATTGTAGTACGTTTTGATATGGTCGAGATGATATAGTGAAAATACATTTGTTTTACGTGATTTGTGTATATTAGACTATACACGTATTGATTGTTAAGGAAACATATTTAATCTATTGTCGTCCTTTAGTTTCGTTACTGTTTAGTTTATGTTCACTTCTCCTACTTTACAACAATTTCCACACAACAATCTGTAATATTGTGTTTTCAGAACTGTATGTCTAAATTGTGACGCCACAATCCTATATGTATATGTACATATAAAAAACAACAAACATTCGAACAATGCTTAAAAGTTATGCATTTGATTTTGTACAATAAGGCATGATTATACCTTGTTGTGTAATCTCTTGAAAAAAAAGGCGTATATTCAAAATGTTGACGCAAAACATACAACTTTCTATAGTAAATAACGTTCCACCCATTTCTTCTCATATACGGTAGGTAAAATGTTCGTAAACTCAGATATAATCATCTAAAAGTTAACTGCGTTTTTTCTCTTATAAAATATACTAAAAATTGGTCTTTTAAACAACGCCCTCTACATATCGGCTTCGAAAAAGTATAGACTAATTTTAAGAAGACAGGGTAATACAATACCAGTTTTCCGAATGAAAGGATTATATGAAATAACATAACAATGATCACACCCAAATAGATAAACATTTGTTAGTTTCTTCGTATTTAATTTCAAGTTCTGGTTTAGATTTATTTTCCAACATATTACTGAACATTGTGTCGATGACATTCCTTACTTTTAATACTGCGAAAGATAACAGTATGTTAACATCATTTAGAATATGTAAATCCATAACTACTATGCTGTTAGACAACAGAAACAGTTTACAATACACGTATATGTAACGACAGTTTTATTGTTCTTCCTATTGTGAACATAGAATTAATGACTTGAAATATAGAGACGTCATTATGGGTTGATAAATAGCCCATAGAAGAAAATTATTAATACTCTTAGATAAACATTCTATGAACATAACTACCGTGCATTTAAAATCGAATTCATAACACGTAGAAGCATTATGATATTTATTGATTTGTAAAATTGTTCTAATAGAAAATGCTCTTTTCACACGATTCTTAGAAACGCAAAATATTATAAAACTATTTCTCTTCTGCCTAACTGCCCAGTGCTATTACTTTCTGGCTTAGGTTTTATACCCTATACAAGTAAAATAGATCACACTAAACATGCTCGTTCTTTCAGCCGGGGGGGGGGAGAGCGTTAAAATGTAACGGTCAGTTCCACTATTCGTTGGGAAAAGAGTAGCCCAAGAATTGGCGGTGGGTGGTGATGACTAGCGGCCTTCCCTCTAGTCTTACAGTGCTAAATTAGGGATGGCTAGCGCAGATAGCCCTCGAGTAGCTTTGTGCGAAATTCAAACCAAACCAAACTACTGAAATAGAAAGACTATAGCAGGAAGAGGTCAAAGAGCACCTGACCCTCTATGGTACGTACATATCATACCCAAACCCCGAGTATGTGTGTGAGAGAGAGAGACTATAAAAGTTAAAACCTGAACAATAGCTCTCAAGTTAATACATTTTCATTTAACTTTAAACGTGTAATTCATCTGTGTAATAAAGAGGAGCAGTATTCCCATAATATATTTTAAAAGAAATATTATTTTCTTGTGTGAAATGGTATATATAATGATTACAATAAATTGTATATTTCTTTCTTTATAGTTAAGCACAATGGGCTATCTGTGCTCTACCTCTTACGAGTATTGAAACGCAGTTTTTAAAGGCGTGAGTCCAGATACATACTGTTGTGCCATTGGGAGGTAATTACAATTACTGCTGTATGTTTATTCGCTTTTTTTTAACCACCAGTGAGGTACAGTTTCCATATTAATGAAAACGTATTATGTTACAAATGTTATTTTTTCGAAAGAAATCCTTTTTTGTTTTTTTAATTTTCAATGTCCGTTATATAATAATCCTATAATAAACTGAAGATGGATTTTAAACAATCTACTGAAGCATAAACAAAGTGATTATTAAATTAGGAGATATGTATGTCCTTCTCTTCTTAAATCTTTTTCCAGTTCCCAATTTCATGATATGAATTACAATTTGCTCCTGAAGAAGAAAGGTTCACCTTTCGAAAGAATCCGGCATGGCCAGGTGATTAAGGCACTCGACTCATAATCTGAGGGTCGCGAATTCGAATCCCTGTCACACCAAACATGCTCGCCCTTTTAGCCGTGGGGGCGTTATAAAGTTACAGTCAATCCCACTATTCGTTGGTAAAAGAGTAGCCCAAGAATTGGCTGTGGGTAGTGATGACTAGCGGTCTTCCCTCTAGTCTTACATTGATAAAATTAGGGACGGCTAGCGCAGATAGCCCTCCTATAGCTTTGCGCGAAATTCTAAACAAGCAAAGCAAACCAAACCTTTTGAAAGCGCTCAGACTTTTATTTAAAACCCTGTTTTATAGGTATAATATCCATTAAAAAATATTCTTCTTAAATGCCAGTATTTGTAAACTAGATAAAATCAGTAGAGGTGTACTTGTTATATTACTGGTAGTTGAAGATTACGTTGTTGTTGTTTGTGAGGATATTGCAATAATTAGTAAACATGGTTTCTCGGTTGAGCACATGACAAATACGTGACAACATGTTGAGTGGTGAATAAGCTGTAATTTTTAGTTAGTGATATGTGCAGCCTTGTTATTTGTTGTGTGCACCTTTTTTGTATCAAAATGGTAAATTATATTATATACTTGATAAATTACTTAATGTTTGCGTTGGCATTTCAACATTATTAAAGTTGTCGATAAGCCGCCAAATCTTATATTCCAATTCGCAGGATTTAATAGCACACTACAAACACCTGTTTAAAGTCCGATGCGTTTTCTACTGCTTTATCAGCCTGGTAATTTGGAAATATTTACTAGAGATTAGTTTTTTTTTTCTCACAAGCTCGTGAGATGCGTTTGGAAATACTTGATGCGCAGCCTAGTTTCACACCCAAGTATTGGTCGATTTTAAATAGAAAGTCTTATCTATCGTTTTAGCCTTTAGCACGCTTCTTCAATTGCATCGAGATTTAAATTATTTATGAAACAACAATCTTATATTGTTAGATTTCATAAACTGATATCTTTTATACAAAACTAGATTACATAATTGATATAAATCAACACTGTTATAGTTTTTTTATAAACTTTCTCCCTGTCAAACATTTTCCAGTTCAAAATATTATATACTATTCTCGATATTATAAGAAATACCTAAGTAAACTTTATTTCAAGATTTTCATGATAAGACACATTAGCAAACACATATAACAATAAAATAACTCTTAAAGTAGAAAATGAAATATAAATCAGAGGGCAGGTGTGAAATCCATATAACAGTCTTGAATTGTAAAAAACAACTTACTGGTTAAGAGAAGATACTTATTTCTTATTGAGGCTATATATGTAGAACATATGACTTAATATGTTACATCTTGATTGATGTTGTCAAAACTTCTCAGATATGTTCCATAAACTAATTAGACTCATTAAAAGTGAAAACGTCAAAGTAACATTTAAGATGAAGAATTGGAGCTCAGTGCGATCTGCTAAACTGTATTGTTTTTAAATTTAGTCTGTTCTACATGCAAAACGCATAAAACTCGGAAAAGAGAAAATTATGAAAATATTAAAGAATATACAGTTGTGAACTTTTTCATTTAAACATTTTATTTAAGTATTTGAAATAAATAAATGGTAGTCGTACCTATTTTTATTATTACGTCAGATCCCTTTATAATAAGTGACGCTGGCTCCGTATTACCACGGGTAATAGTAACTGAAGCGCCTTTGGTGCTGAGATTATAGGACAACTTTATATTTTCGCCAATAGGTGATACTGCTTCTGTTAGCCGGCCATAGTCATCGTAAATGTAAATATAAGCTCTTCCCGAACTATCGATTTTGCTGGTCAACAGCCCAGTACTTCCATAATAGTCAAATACTGTCTTGAAATTGTCTGGTGTAGTGAAGCTCTCAAGCATTCTCATACGGGACATTTTCAGTCTACATTTGCCACCCTGTGTGTTTTCAATGGTATTCACCTGGTTGCTGTAATCTCTTAGGATGTAGATTTTGTTACCAGCTGCATCAGTAATAGTATTTAGCTTACCGAAACTAGTATTTACATTGTAAGAAAAAGTATACACTGTCTTGTCAGTTAAAATATTCTTAGTTGCAATATGTTGCCCGTGTCTGTTGAAAACGTAAAGCTCTTGTGTCTGAGGAAAATAAATCTCATATTCCTGAAAGTCGTTCGGCTGAAGAAGAGATGCTGAAATTGATCGAATTCTTAAATTTCCTTGATCAGATATGTAAAGAATTCCGTCAGGTGTTACTGTTATGGAAGAAATGGTATTAAATCTGGATGTTGTTGCTAGAAAATTGTTTCCGTCAAAACATTTACAGGTTTCTTCTAAACAGCTACAGTTCAATTCTGCTCCAGCAAAGAGCGACATTCTTCCATCGTTGCCAACAACGCGAATTCTGTTAACCAATTGTGAATCGCTTTCGGCAATATACAAATCTCCATTGGGATCAAATGCAATACCTTGAGGAGATTCTAAGTAACTCTGTATAGCAATGCCATTTTTTTTCAAGGGAAACAGTAGAATCTAGACAATGGGAAGGATGACCAGCTACAACTTTCAAGCGCTTATCCTGGGTAATTCGAAGAACCATATGATCATCCAATACGTGCAAAGAACCGTCCAAAGGATTCAGACATAATTCTGTAGGCCAACGAAGGCTGACCTAAAGAAAGTTTATACAGTGGTAATGACCTTTAGAAATTTTAAATACATATTGAAATGAGAATAAAATAGAAACAAAAATTTAAAAGCAATTATTTTGTTAAAGCTATAGTTCTTTAGGTACTGATATATATTTACAAAAAATCAATTTTTATTATTTCTTTTTTATTAAAACTTTGGATAGAGCAAAATAAACTATGGTACAATAATGTTTTTAAATGAACATATTCATATTCTAGAGCAAATTGCGTTATCAAGATGTTTTTAGAGACAACGACTCGGACAAAAACTCAATAATACCTAAAGCTTACCTATACATAGCATACAGTCACTTTTATTGAAAGGTTGTCATATAATAATATGCACACATATTTCGATTTTAAGTACGCCCTATACATTACTGACAAAATGCGAGTTGATTCTTAACGTTTTCTGTCGTAAAATATTTTTTTTATTTCAAATATTTTATCTCATCCTGTTCTTTCAACAACACTGAGAATTATTTAAATATATGCTTTTATTCATTATAATCTACTTACAGTTAGAAACTGCAGCGTGATATAAAACAGCATATTTCAATTATCTAAAACCATGTGCTACATCAAATTTTGTTACAGACATAAAATTTGAAATAAAAATATACAGATCACACCTGGTTTAGTTTTACTGTTCCACTGCAAGATATCGGTTCCCAGTTACGCTTGTGATAATGATCGCCTAAAAGAGTATGGATAATGCCATCGCGATCCACAATCCGAATATTTGTACCGTCAGCAATGTACATCTCATTCTGAGGTGATATTGCAATTCCTTGAAAACAAAGCAGAGTGTGATCAGAAGCGTATAGTATCACAAGAAACATCGAACTAAATATTGGCAAATAACAGCAACATTCTATAATTTAAGCTTATTTGTTAAGCAGTATAGTATCACGCAAGACTTACAGATAAAGGAGTAAACAATTTTCGCTATTACATTGTTACTTTATTGTTATGAATAGGAGATGTTAGTTAAAACATTAATGCACAGAATCAGAGAAACCAAAATTCTAACACTAAATTTTTAACACGTTACTTTGTCGAGACTCACAATAAACAAAAATTACTGTTTATGAAATACCTTATATTTTATAAAATTAACCTATGTTTAATTCAGTAAAATATCATACTTAAATCTAAAGTATATAGATCTTAACGGATAATTCCTTCTTAATTGCTTAAACTAATTACTCATCTGTATGTATGAGAGTAATTAGTATTAATTCATAATTTCCAAAGTGGAAACTCATAAATAAGATTTAATATCTAATAAAATAAAGTCTGAAAATTTAATATATTTATGATATTATCCGTAATCAGGGTTTTCTCAAATAAGAAGACAAAATCAGGATTCGCAACTCACGATTGCTTCCTATGCATGTTATTAACCGTTAAAATCTATAACATCCTAACTGTAATTATCCACATTGATTTATGAATAAAAATGTATATATTCTTGAACTATCATTACACATCAAGCTGCACTGAAAATATATATTGTTAAAACACTACGAATTAATCCATGAAATCATAAGTTTGATGTTACTCAACGGATTATTCTTTTAATATTACTCCAACGTGGTATGAACTCACTAGATTAAGGCCGTTTCGACATTAGTTTCACAAGATAATCACATTATTTTTTATATAAAAGTGTGAAACAACTCAAAATAAAAACTTTTTACATATATGTTCGTACTGTTACATTGTAATTATCTTATTATTTATATTACAATTTTGTTTCCTTGCTCGCATCTCACATGCAAGAAAATAATTATCTAATTAATCTTATTAGTTACATCTTTGTATACCGATCTGAGAAGCACGAAACATCTCCATGATCAATAGTTTAATTAAACAAAATGTGTTATTGCTGTTTAATCCATTCAATACGTTATAAACGTGAAATAAATTGTTCTTTCATTAACAGTTTTAATTACATGAACTGTAAATTACATGAGTGAGTTTTTGTTTACAACGCTGAAATAGTTAAGACGTTTTTCGTATTTCTAATTTTTTGGAATAGAAAATATTTTCTTTCTCTAAATCGGTACACATAATAAATTATTCATTAACCATTTAACAACAACAATTGAAGTTCTTTTCAACGGGTTGTGTATTTTTTATTTTATTCAGATGTCAGGTTTTCCCTCATCAGTGGTACAACGGATTATCCCGCGGGCGTATATTGCTAGAAACCGAGTTCAATACACGTGGTGGACAGAGCACAGAAATCAGTTTCTGTAACTTTGTGCTTAATAACAAACAAACTGTTTAGGCTACTAGTTTCCTCGGTTTAACTTTGTATAATAAGCATAATTTAAACACTACCACATAAGATAGATACTAGAAAATAGTTGAAAGAACTATAAAATTAGTCTTCACAAGTTTTATTTATTACTTTTCTGACTACTGCCCTCAAAGTCCAAGCATTACGAGCTATGGGCTTAGATCTGATTTTTTCCCGCCCCCCAAAATATAAATAACTCACGCTTCGCATTTTGGAGATGTATGTGCATTATAAAATTGACAATCAAAATTAACGATTTGGTCAGACGTGAGCAGCTCAAAAGTTGATAGTGGATGCTCTTTAATAGCTCTATTATCTTTAATCCTAGGGCCTGGCATGGCCTAGCGCGTAAGGCGTGCGACTCGTAATCCGAGGGTCGCGGGTTCGCATCCTGGTCGCGCCAAACATGATCGCCCTTTCAGCCGTGGGGACGTTATAATGTGACGGTCAATCCCACTATTCGTTGATAAAAGAGTAGCCCAAGAGTTGGCGATGGGTGGTGATGACTAACTGCCTTCCCTCTAGTCTTACACTGCAAAATTAGGGACGACTAGCACAGATAGTCATCGAGTAGCTTTGTGCGAAATTCCAAAACAAACAAACAAACATCTTTAATCCTTGAGTAGCTATGTGCAAATATCCAAATAAACAACAGATAGAGCTATCAGTAATTGATAAATTAAAGAAGTGGTCAGAATATTAAAAATTATATTTTATAAAAGAGTATTATCAACATATCCACGATTTGGCGCAGGAAACTATTACTGATACACTTTGAATGCCTAAAATGAGACCCATATTTCAGAAGGCAGTTAAAGTCAAATAGCGAATACTATAGTTATTCCCTAAAAACGAGTGAAAAGAAAATAAAATTTATTATAAAAATTAAGTTAGTAATGAAGCTTTAAAAAGCAGGCTCCATAAAAAGAGTTAATGCATAAATTAATGCAGCATGATACTTTATTCGTTTGTGGATTTACAACACCAGAAACGGGATTTCGACACCCGTATTGAGCAAAGCACAGATAGTTCATTGTGTAGCTTTGTGCTTTGTTCTAAATAAACGCACAAAATATCATTTCAGATGTATAATTTTGTTGCCGTACACTTACAACTATTTTTAAAAATCCGTTCGATCATGATGTTTGAGAAAAATTGTCATTATTTTCTTAATATTCACATGAGACTTATCATTTGTTTATATTTGTAATGTAAAAAGGCAACTTTTACAGACTCAGTACAGGAATTAAATGCCATTGCAACAGTTAATAAAAAAATAAAAACATTAAATGTATTACACATAAAATTTAGTTAACAATTATCAATACATTCTACACATCTTTATCTTAAATATTTTTATATAATGAGAGGAATAATGACATCGTTTGAAGTGGAATAAGTGTGTAAGCAAATGCCCTCATTTGATCATCTCCTAAGGAATTAGAAGCTAACAGTATTCTAAATCATTAAAAAAAATTTTGGAGTGAGGGGTATAGCAGCTAATTTTCCAAGTTCATAGATATGAAGATTATAAGACTTCCTACAGATATTAAACATTATAAGATACATGCAAACAATGTGCTATGTACAAAAAAAAGAGAGAGGTTAGGCGTGTCTTTGGGAAACACAAGACAAAGGTTTAACAATAAAGAGAAAAATAAAGTAGGAAAACCAGGTTTGGTGTTATAGTTAAATATAAACCGAAAGAGTTGCAGGAAAAGTAATATGCTGCTAGTAAAAAACTGAAAGCCTATTTCTAAGCCTCTGCGTTATTAATGTGTTATTAATGCACTATTAAAGAAGACGTCATATTTACTTTAGTGTGAGTTAATGCCTAAAACAAATAGCTACAACTTAGAACTAATGACATAAGAAGGGAGAAGGAAATGCGAGCATAGCATGATTGTAACACGCATATTAGGAAATGTTTTAAGTTATTAACTATCAAAGAAAAAATAACAACTTCAATGGTTTATTTGAAATTTCACTTGTTTTTATTTACTCATATGATAATTAAAAATATTTTACATATTAACTAGGATTATATTAAGTATTTTGATAACACAAATATCCAAATACGAACTATAATTATATTTACACTTGTGATACTTAATTTTTATAAAACAGTAATTCTAGTTATAATAGAATTAGTTGATTCAGTAACATTGACGTAATTTAAATTTGTTTAGACTTGACTGAAAAATAACAAAAACAGTTTTGAAGTTTTGGCTCCTAAAGCAGTAATGCCGTCGTTACCCAGATAGCACTAATAATGCACTGTACCTTTAGGATAAGATAGTTTTGCGTTCCTAGCGGGTTTGCCATCTCCACAAAGAAGTCTATCTCCTGGTAAACACTTTAAGCCACTGCCAACTACAACTTCTATATTTTTACGAACATTTTCAATATCTTTGAAGCTTACAGTTCGAAGGACTTGACGTCTTTCTGGATCTGAAATATAGAGTTTTCCATCGAGTGGCCCTACAGCCAAGTGGTACTTGTAGGCGACTTGAGTATCACTAACAGAGAGATAAATTTTTAAATAATACACTGAGCGTTACTGATGCACTTTTTAACGTCTTCCAGTTTACGAATATACGTTTTTGTGTTAAAAACTCTATAAACAATACAGGAATATTTTTAATCGTTAGAATGTTTTGTAATCACCATGCTTCCAAGCTTTAACAAAATAAACACAGAGACGTCAATTAAATGAAACAATACACGTTAGTTCCTTTGTTTACATACTAGTATTTAAAAAAAAATCACAAATGTTTTCAGTGTATGTCTTTTGACAATGTTTGGGGATCTGTATATCAAACTATCCTATAAAAACTGTTTTCCCACGTGTTCCTTCCTGTTGACAAAATAACTCATTTTTCACTTAGTATTTAGGTTTTCTACCAAATCGAATTTTAAGACAGCTTTTATAAATGAGTAAATAACCTATTAAATGGGAATGTCAAATGTTATTTCTATCTTAATCTTTTTTCAATTGTTAATTCATCTCTAAGCGTATTCATTGTTACAAAAAATAATGATCTAACGAATGAACAAAGATAAATACGGACAGGTTAATTCTGCTATAAACTGTTATCTTAATTGAAGTCTACAAATAGCCATGATGAATGTTAAAGTTATATGAAGAGTAAACCAGAAAAAAAATAAACAAAAGAACCTATTCAATATTTTTGTTAATTAGATTTAAGTATGAAATAATACGTTTGACTGTTACCATAAGGAATAAACGTTTCTTAAATAGTCAGTAGATTAATTAATAACCTTATTGTTTTGATACAGACTCATATAATTATGACGGTTTGAAAACTTACCAAAGAATAAAAGTAGAGCAGAGAAGGTTTACTGTTATAATCTACACGTTAGATAAAGGTGCAGTATATTTAAATACTTTATGAAATAGTTGGTGAGTAATTTTGTTTTAAATAGCACGTAACACTTATAATTTTGAAATGAATTTGTTTTGTAATTTAAGATACTATTAAAAAACTGATGTAGAAAAGCAACTTTTTTAACTGTTTAAAGGTACGTATAAAATATGTTTTCATATTTTTTTATTTGCTCCAATGATCGTGTGCTGGAAATAAGTGAAGGCGAAAGGTGTTTATGTTCTACTGCTTTCCAAATCGTAATTACAAAGAAAAATGCCTTTAGTATAATGTTTGTTTGTTTTGAATTTCGCACAAAAGCTACTCGAGGGCTATCTGTGCTAGCCGTCCCTAATTTAGCAGTGTAAGACTAGAGGGAAAGCAGCTAGTCATCACCACCCACCGCCAACTCTTGGGCTACTTTTTACCAACGAATAGTGAGATTGACCGTCACATTATAACGTCCTCACGGCTGAAAGGGCGAGCATGTTTGGTGTGATAGGGATGCGAACCCGCGACCCTCAGATTACGAGTCGCACGCCTTAACACGCTTGGCCATGCCGAGCCTTATTATCTAAAAGTAAGTTCTTCGCCATCAAACTGGGCCTAACTTTAACGTTAGTCGCAGCCTGGACTGTATTAGTAAGATCTGTTACCAGCATTAGTATTATAAACCAACATTCCATTTGTAAAGCAGCACTAAATATAATGCGATGTGGGATATGTTTCTTTTCTATTCTTGGGTTATACTCCAAATTGTCACTAAGCAGGTCATAAAAAATAGTGGAATTTGAGCGAAAGGCAGATTTTGAACATTTTGGGAAAAGCCGCTGTTGACACTATACGTGGTATGGCATGGTATGTTACCATGCATGCATGAAAAGTATGGACCTTCTGAAATATATATATATCAATTCAATATTGTCCACAATGCTACAATAAAACAAGTATTGAGCCTTGGTAAAACATATTCCAACAGTAATGCTATTTCACACCGTTATTCAAGTGTTTTCCCGGCTGGTATCAAACTCATGTCACACAAGGAAATGCGGTAGTTGTCAATCACCCGAACTTAGCGAAAACATTACGATAGAGATAACCTTGCATTCAAAACTGTGAAGAAGAGTAACTTGTTGGAGAAAAACAGCAGCACTAGACACCATGGCACAGAGACATGCAACATTAATGCCTAGCCGTCATTTAGACATTATGACGGCTAATTTTTGATTAGCAGTGTAAGATTAGAGGGAAATCTAAAGCGAAATAATGTAAAATTATTTTACATTTTAAGATCCATGGCTATGGATCTTAAGCCTTGACGAACTGCTTTGTCTTAAAATACGCTTCAATGTTTCCATGAACCAAAGGCGTGAATAACTTTTGGAGGTGTCATCAGCACTTTGTAGCAGCTGTTGACCCTCATAAACTCATAGTAGAAAATCGTGGGGCTTACATAAAATTGCACTGTAGACGAATCAGTAATTAACTCGGGATTTGTTGATCCAATACAATTGTTATTATGGTATAGTTATCACAAAAACGTTCATATCTATTTTAAAACTTATCTAAAACTCCTAACTGTACAAGTGTAGTCTATAAAATATTATCTTGCTATCAAACTGAGCTTTAAACTAATAACACGTGTTTCATTGTTGGTTGTTCCGCATGCCAAAGTTTGATTTATTCCTTAAAGGTTGTTATTTGTTTAACAAAGGACTCTGTTTATATTATCAATACACATTCTTTTCAAAACATGAATGATGCAGGAAGATTCATTTTGATTTTTACTGATAAGAATAAACTAGGCTACATTAAAAACTGGAATAAAAATTAATATCATTTTTAACAACCAATTAGTTGACCACTTTTTATTTATAACATAGAGGACAATTTTTTTCTTTTGTTATCAACGTGTGCAGTAAAAGTTGTGCACAATCAATTTTAAAATAAATTCAAAATACAATGCCGATATACTCTCTCCTTATAAGTTAGGGAAGAGACGTAATGTTGAAAATGACAGAATGAATTTTCTAAGTTTGAACCTACGTGGAAGTACGCTTTTTTTCGTATGTTGGTTCGTAATTTACTTCTTACATGAAACTTTTATTGCTATTAGTTAGTAGTCACGTGCTCATCGAGCGGAAAATCAGGCGTGTAATGTTAACATTTTTTTACTGTAGAACCAAAAATTGACAGACCAAACTGTAAGACTAGATAAGGAAAATAGTTACTGTTAAAAACAAATTTTGTTTTACTTGTATGATCTCAACGCAAACGTTATTATGTATTTTGTTTCAAATGTTTTTGTTGTTTGTTTGTTTTTTTTTGCCTTCCTATGAAATAGGCCCAATAGCTTGGTTTTATTAATATAGACAAATGTTGTATCTAGTTTGCTAAGTAGCATTCAAAACCCAAAATGTAAAAGTGCTATTTCAGTTATTTAAGATGAAAGATACATTTCTAAGGAATGTTTTTTCTTATTTATTATCACTTGGGTAAATTATTAACTATTAGATTTTTGATTGTTTTCCATTTTAAAAACAGGATATAATTTAGGAATAAAATACAGTTGTTAATATTCTAAAAATGTAATAAAACAACTACCATACCTGAGCTCCACTACCGTTGTAACTAATCCATTAGGAGTAATTTTACGGATTAAATTAAAGTCTCCAACGAAAACACTACCGTCTGGAGCACCAGTTATGGCTACAGGTGCCAAAAGCCGTTGTTTTGTTACAACGCCTTCACAGTTAGAACAACGTAGAGGTCTTTGTTGTCCGTCTCCCATGACATTCAACAGAACTTTTGGTTTGTTTTTCAAATATATGTTTGTACCATCTCCTTTTTGTAGAATACCTAAGGAGAAACAAACACACAAAATGTAATTACGTAGTGCAGGGTGTTCCTTAAAATAAAATATACACTGTGTTACAAGTGGAGATAGCTTTCAGTATGTTTTACAGATAACCACCTTGGCTTCGTCTTTTAAGCCTACACGCCTCCAAAAGGCATCCATATTAGAATACCTTGGTTGTATCTAAATAATAATTACACTAGTACAAGTTTTAATCCAATGAGACAGTTATGAAAAATGTGCACGATGTAAAAATAATTGTAGTATGAAACTGATGTTAAGGGAAATAAAAAAAAAAGTTTTAAAACTTTTCGGTACAGAATGTTCACCATCTCTCCCTTCCCTTCTCATTATAACACTCATAATGTGTTAAAAAGAATATTTTAAATGTAGTAGCAAGAATATAATCTAATTCCGGTATTGTCCACATCGTTCATGTCTTTTCAAAGAGTTACGAACATGTATAAGCCGTAAATTAAAAGTTTATACCCTGATGAAAAAGGTCCTGGTAAATAAAATAATATTTTTTATGTAATCCTGCTGCATATTTCTCTAGGAATAATTAGCTTATAAGCTTAATGGAGACAGGAGGAAATGTACTTTCTTTAATTACTTTACAGTTTGTTCCAAATTACTATCATTAGGTTTGTGTCATTACAAGAGCTAAAAAGTTATAATTAATTTAACGGATCATTGTACTTTAATTATCTTATCCTAAACGAAGAATCAAAAATAAATGATACACATTTTTTATTCGAAATACAAACTTTTAAACTTTAAAATGAAAAATCTAATACTAATTATTCTTTTGTTTGTTTTTGAATTTCGTGCAAAGCTGCTCAAGGGCTATCTGCGCTAACCGTCCCTAATTTAGCAGTGTAAGACTAGAGGGAAGGCAGCTGGTCTTCACCACCCACCGCTAACTCTTGGGCTACTCTTTTACCAACGAATAGTGGGATTGACCGCATTATTATAACGCCCCCACGGCTGAGAGGGCGAGCATGTTTGGTGCGACTGGGATTCAAACCCGCGACCCTCAGATTACGAGTCGAACGTCTTAACCCACCTGGCCATGCCAGGCCGATTTTTCTTTTAATTCAAATGAACGACCTATCATCATTACAGTTAAAGCACGTGCATTCGCCTAATATCAATGTGATTTAGAAGACAGATAGATTAGTTTCATTTACTGCTATTCCACCTATTGCTGAATTACAGAGGTATCTGATGTACTTTTTTCCCGATTTTTGTTAATTGAACCATGATAGAAAAATATTATATTATTAAAAGGTAAAATTTGAATGTCGTAAACTGGAGAAGCTTTAAAACCAAAAGGCCCGACATGGTTAGGGCATGTAACTGGTATTCATAGGATTAGGTGTTTTATTCCCCGTCCTATCAAACATGTGCTTGCCCTTTAAACCATGGAGGCGTTAAAATGTGATGTTCAATCCCACTATTCGATGGTAAAAGAACAGCCAATCAATGGTTATCGGTTGGCGGTGGTGACTAGCTGACTTGCCTCTAGTCTTTCCCTACTAAATATGGGACGACTAGCACTACATTTAGACCAATTCAATTCAGATTGGGAAACCAATAAAAAAAACTGAAGATCCTTGTTTTCACATTTCGTATTTGATGTATTAGTACTTTAAAATTAGTGGTATGAAAAATACTAAGGTCTTTGTTGTTGTTTGTAATTGAGCAAAAAACTACACAAAGGGCTATGCTCTGTCCATATCGAAACACAGTTTTTATCGTTGTAAGTCCGCAGACTTACCTTTTTGCCTCTAAGGTAATAATTAATTCAAATGAGATTTTTGAATTATAATTCAAATATATTGTAGTATATATATACAACGAGATATTGTTAATACTCGTTAAAATGTCTTTTCTGAACAAGTCCAACAGAAAAAGACGTATCACAATATATATTCTTGTGATATAACAAGAAATTATATGTTATAATTTATACTTTCATTTATTATGTCTCCCCAGAGAGACATTATTCTGCTATTGTTTTCTTCTTCTTTCAAACACTTTCCAATCGATCATTAGCAAATTTTTGTGATATTTTGTAAGATTATACTTTGATCCATTACGCCCAGAAATATTTTTATTTATATTTATTTGGGCTTTTTAAAGGACTATGTGGGATTAAATTTCAAACAACCAAAAATGTATACTTTGTGTTCATTTTGTGGTCATATTTACAGCAATCAAGATGAAATTGGCACAAATATAAATTTTCATTCACCTGAACACAAACAACGACATATAAAAAATTGGATTTGCTCATTTTGAATCATTTTAAAGGTCAGAGCTCACAAACAAATAATTTTTACAGATCCAATATATATATATATATATATATATACACCCACAAAAAATATGGGGCCTGCCCGTTTATGTTCATTTTAGGGGAATCAAAATGTTAAGTCCATATTTTTAGGGACTTGGGTGAATTATTTTGCTTTACTTCGATTAATTTACGTTGAATTTGGTACAAAGATACCTTTCTATACAATAACAAAATATTTTACTTTTTTGAGTTTCAGTAATTATAGAGATCAATATGCCACAAAAAGCATAGTTTTGGTTTCTTTTAACAATTACTCGGCATATTTGGTGCCAATCTATATGGGATTTGGTACAAAGATACCTTTTTACAAGTCCAACACAGAGATAAGACAATTTCAGAGTTTTTTGTTTTGCACAATTTATGAACAAGGAAATCACATTTCGGGGTTTTCGTGAACTATTCACATGTATGTCAACCGTATTACATGGTATTTGGTACAAGAGATACCTTCTTGCAGATTCCAAACAATTATACAAAGAGTTTTCGATTTTTCTGCTATCAAACTTGACCATGTTGAGATTATGTGGCGGAGCCATGTTGCAGTCGACCATGTTGGCCTTTTAATTGAAAGATATTTTCCCTTTTACCAATGTTCGATGTCATTTTGCTTTAAACTGAAATTTCCTTGTGATCTCATTTTTCACATAATGATACTTTTATGAATTTTGTTTCTCACGTTGTTTCTCAGCATTCAAACTGTACATCTTCTCTAGGCTTAGTTGAGTCCCTGATGAAGTCGTAATAGTGAAATTTTGTGTAGTTTAGTAAATTCTTCTGGAGTATTTCACCGTTTGATAATCAATAAATTATCATATTTGTATGCATTCACTAACAAAAATTCAACCTACCTTCATGGAAGTTGTACCGATGATGTATATCTAGGTTCCAGCCTCCGATTTCGGAAATGCTCATATCATGTCCACTGACTTGTGTCTTTTCTACTTCCCAAATTATCTGAGGGCAGCTACTATATTCATAACCAATGTGGACTATGGGAAAAATAAGCCCACATTAAATACGATGAATCTTCAATAACAATCTAATGAAACGTGACTTGTTCGATATAAGCAAGTTTGACTGAATAATCACCTCTGAAATATCAACTGCAATTCGATTCAACACTGCAATGTAACAAAGTAAATATTATTTAGATCTTGCACATAATTTTTATACTTTTATTAACATTAAGGAATGGCAAGTAAATAAATAATTTAAAACGTCATTGTTAATTACAGACATAAGTAAAACGTACACGATTCCAATTCATTCCTGATAGCGATTAGCAAACTTATCGCTGGTTAGTTAACGATGTATTAAAAATTTCTTATCAGCTATACCATTACTATATATATATATATATACCTGTAGCTGTTGCTATGCCATATACCTTCTGTCGATAGACGTTTCTTCGGTTCCAGGAATATGTAAATTTAATTGTAGGGTCAGCTTCAAATAATTTTTCAAAGTATATCCCTTCGATTGATATTCGAAGATGAACGAGGCGAAGAGTTGAGGGAATTTCATCAGGTGTTAGCTGAAGCTGAATAGTTGATAAATAACCTCCCATTCTACTGCTGTGATACACAAGGTGAAGGTCTGTGCCGGGAATTGGAAGACTTTCCTGAACAACCTGTTGTTGGCGAGATAATAATAACAAAAGTATGTAACTGTAAATCACCAAAAAACACATTCAAAGAAATCTTTTGAGAATAAAATTTAGATAATTTACAAAGTAATAAACTGACAAATCTTTGATTTTTTTGTGTATGCAAAGCTACACGAGGGCTATCTGCACTTGTCGTCCCTAATTTAGCAGTGTAAGACTAGAAGGAAAGTAGATAGTCATCACCACCCATTACCAACCCTTGGGCTATTCTTTTAATAACAAATTGTGGGATTGACCATCACATTACAACTTTCCCAAATTAGAAAGATGTGACGGGGATTCAAACCCAACGACCCTCAGATTACGAGTCGAGTGCCCAAACCACGTTGATCATGCCAGACCAACAAAGAGTTTTTTTTAGCAGGAAGTGCAAAGTGTGGAATTTAGTGTAGTGATAATCAATGACGTCATTAGTGTTTGTATAGCTTACCAAGAAAGTAGGAAACGTTCTATATATCCAGCACCTAATATGCAAGTGTAGTAAATGGCCAGATAAGAGCCCTCTAAGTTTTAGGTATAACTCACCCTAATTTTCAACTATTGATGAGAAGGAAGGCAGCCACAAGGTTTTGTTAGGCTTTTAAAACCGAGTAATTAAATTTACTGTCACTTTCGTAAGGCATTCGTTACTGAAAATTCCATAAACATTCAGTTGCATCATTTTTAGAACTTCAAATACTTCGATCCGCAACCAGACCCACTAAATGCTGGACTACAACTGGCCTTGTTTTCCATAACATGATAACAAAAATAAATGATAAATTACTCTACAGAATCTTTATCTTATAAAATTGTATAGATTTTACGAAAACGTTGAATATACCTGAGATTCTGCCAGTATGGAGCTCTTTTCAGGACATCCACCCTGGAAACCATGTTTCCACGTCGCTAGGACAACTGGCTTCATGGTTTTATAATTGTGGTCTATGCACACGGTTGACTTATAGTTTGCAGCACGTGCTTGGCTAGTAGTGTTCATGCTAACTTTATTTATAACAACAATTTCGTTCCATGGAACGACAACACTAAGTTTATAAGGTTTGAAAGGTTCACGGTGAAACTGTAACATTACAGCTCCACCACCATTTACCATAAGATCAAACCTAAAAACAAAGAAACATATGGACATGGTGAATTATTCAGTAATGATATTTTTTATACCAAACTAACGTGCACCAACTTGTAGTTTACTAGGATTTAATATCATTTGAACATATTAATACTTTATATCATATTCAAATTAAGAGCGTATCACTAGATCTGGTTATCTCAATCTACTCTCATTAGCTTGTAAAAGTGACACGCAGCGTAATATATAAATAAAATCTGAAAATCAAAGTTTTTATAAGTCTCAAACCAACATTATGACGAATTTTCTTAGTTTATTTACTACTAACAGGGGTATTTTAAAGACAATTTTCTCAAGTAGTCCTAGTCCACAATAATTTTCGAATGCGTTTGCACAAAGCTGCTGCAACTTTTTTTAGTTTTATCTAGAAGTTTGAGATATCAGGTAGACTAAGTCTAAATTTCTGCAAGTTATTTTTATTTTGAATGACCAAGATATACGTATAGGAAAAGAGCTTTCTCTTTCTTGTATTGTCACAAAATTAACATAGACGTCATTAATGAACTTGTGTTGTTGATACTGATTACAAAATTGCTACTCACATGGATCTTACAATAGAACAACCTGGTTATATTGTTTGGAGGTTCAATGTCAACATCCTAAGTTTCATTTGTTTATTAATAGAACGTTTCGGCTGTACCCCCAAGTCACCGTCAGAAGAGAGCAATGAAATAAGTTCAACTCGAAATGATCAAGGCAAGGTCAAGTTAATTAACGTTAAACAAATATTCTCCGACTTATATAAATCACGTATAAAGTGTGTTGTACATCATACGTAAACATGAACAGATAAAAAATTATTATACTATCTAAGAAATTGTTGTAATTCTAATTTATACCTACATTAGAAGTATAATTATAAAGTCAAATTAGCAGGAAAACGCATCTTGACACGTTAATATGTTTGTAGTATGGCATATTTAGTAATCCAAGATAAAGAACTTTTGATCCCCGATGTGCTAGTAAGAGGAATTGCTTAGCCATTTTAGAAATGGATTGTTATGAGTACTGAGCAGGACATATGTGTCCTCACCCTTCGTAATTTTAAATCAAAATAAAGGTTATATAATCAACAAAATCGATAGAAACTGTGTAGTAAAATCTAAAGTTTGTGGACTGTGTGACCATATGCGCTATTTGGCCTAATAACGTTATTTAATATAATATTTGATTTAGGAGCAGTTTTGAAAAATTAAGCTCACTGTATTTTATTTCCTTAAACAACAACATAGAATTTAGGCGTTGCGCTGGTTCCTATATTTCATTTTAGATAATATGAGTGTTGATACTAACTAAGTACAGAAGTAATTGAACATATAAATATAAAATTATCCTTACAGGATTAAATATTTGATTGTTAACATTAAGACCCTCGATCAAAAACCCGACCCAAATTTAGGTAAACAACTGTCAGAACCGAAAAATGGTTTGTTTGGTTGTTTGTTTTTCGCACAAAGCTACTCGAGGGCTATCTGTGCTAGCCGTCCCTAATTTAGCAGTGTAAGACTAGAGGGAAGGCTGCTAGTCATCACCACACACCGCCAACTCTTGGGCTACTCTTTTACCAACGAATAGTGGGATTGACCGTCACATTATAACGCCCCCACGGCTGGTAGGGCGAGCATGTTTGGCGCGTTTTGGGCGCGAACCCGCGACCCTCAGATTACGAAGCGCATGCCTTAACGCGCTAGGCCATGCCGGGCCTCCCGAAAAATGGATTGGAGGCACCAGATTACATAACCATAATCCAATAATACAATCTATAAAAGCTTCTTCTTCTAATTACAAAAACATAGTCGTATGTAAAAATCTGTAAAATGCCTTGCCAGAAACATAAACACAGAAAGAAAGAAGACTAGTTCAACTGTGGCGTTTGTAGATACTGCTTACTTTTGGATTCATGCTTGAATAAATGAATAATGTTAACTGGAAGTAAAGAAATGATGCTGAAAGTGAAGAAAGAACAGTAATGAGGAGGACAAGTGCCCTGAGAGGTCAAAATCTAATTAGATTAGAAGAAAGTAAGGTGTATGATATTGATTCTGGAGAAGATGGAAACGCTGAAACCTCTAAAACAATTACTGCTATATACAGCTGTATCTTTTTTCATACTTCATGGACTTCAAATCTCAATGAAGATTCTGAATAGTTTTGTTTGTTTGTTTCTAAGTTTCGCGCAAAGCTACATGAGGGCTATCTGTGCTAGTCGTCCCTAATTTAGCAGTGTAAAACTAGAGGCAGCTAGTCATCACCACACACCGCCAACTCTTGGGCTACTCTTTTACCAACGAATAGTGGGATTGACCGTCACATTATAACGCCCCCACGGCTGGTAGGGCGAGCATGTTTGGCGCGACTCGGGCGCGAACCCGCGACCCTTAGATTACGAAGCGCATGCCTTAACGCGCTAGGCCATGCCGGGCCTCCCGAAAAATGGATTGGAGGCACCAGATTACATAACCATAATCCAATAATACAATCTATAAAAGCTTCTTCTTCTAATTACAAAAACATAGTCGTATGTAAAAATCTGTAAAATGCCTTGCCAGAAACATAAACACAGAAAGAAAGAAGACTAGTTCAACTGTGGCGTTTGTAGATACTGCTTACTTTTGGATTCATGCTTGAATAAATGAATAATGTTAACTGGAAGTAAAGAAATGATGCTGAAAGTGAAGAAAGAACAGTAATGAGGAGGACAAGTGCCCTGAGAGGTCAAAATCTAATTAGATTAGAAGAAAGTAAGGTGTATGATATTGATTCTGGAGAAGATGGAAACGCTGAAACCTCTAAAACAATTACTGCTATATACAGCTGTATCTTTTTTCATACTTCATGGACTTCAAATCTCAATGAAGATTCTGAATAGTTTTGTTTGTTTGTTTCTAAGTTTCGCGCAAAGCTACATGAGGGCTATCTGTGCTAGTCGTCCCTAATTTAGCAGTGTAAAACTAGAGGCAGCTAGTCATCACCACACACCGCCAACTCTTGGGCTACTCTTTTACCAACGAATAGTGGGATTGACCGTCACATTATAACGCCCCACGGCTGGTAGGGCGAGCATGTTTGGCGCGACTCGGGCGCGAACCCGCGACCCTTAGATTACGAAGCGCATGCCTTAACGCGCTAGGCCATGCCGGGCCTCCCGAAAAATGGATTGGAGGCACCAGATTACATAACCATAATCCAATAATACAATCTATAAAAGCTTCTTCTTCTAATTACAAAACATAGTCGTATGTAAAATCTGTAAAATGCCTTGCCAGAAACATAAACACAGAAAGAAAGAAGACTAGTTCAACTGTGGCGTTTGTAGATACTGCTTACTTTTGGATTCATGCTTGAATAAATGAATAATGTTAACTGGAAGTAAAGAAATGATGCTGAAAGTGAAGAAAGAACAGTAATGAGGAGGACAAGTGCCCTGAGAGGTCAAAATCTAATTAGATTAGAAGAAAGTAAGGTGTATGATATTGATTCTGGAGAAGATGGAAACGCTGAAACCTCTAAAACAATTACTGCTATATACAGCTGTATCTTTTTTCATACTTCATGGACTTCAAATCTCAATGAAGATTCTGAATAGTTTTGTTTGTTTGTTTCTAAGTTTCGCGCAAAGCTACATGAGGGCTATCTGTGCTAGTCGTCCCTAATTTAGCAGTGTAAAACTAGAGGCAGCTAGTCATCACCACCCACCACCAACTCTTGGGCTACACTTTTACCAACGAATAGTGGGATTGACCGTCACATTATAACGCCCCCACGGCTGGGAGGGCGAGCATGTTTAGTGTGACGGGGATTCAAACTCGCAATCCTCGAGCACCTTAACCACCATGCTTGGCCTTTTCTGAATAGTAGAGTCAAGTAGTTTATTTCTATTAATCAACGCCTTTTGGGACTTAACATTTCAAAATTTGATGTGACGTTTATAGGGATCGGTTTTTCATGACCGGAGGTTTTAATAAAATGGATAATAGATATTCGTATAAGTGGTAATTTAGAATCGAAAGAAAAATTAAGTCGAAGTAATTGGAGCAGAAACTATTATAAGATTTATAACACAGGCCGACGAATTTAAACTTTATATCATTTGTTTTAGTTTTAATAACGTATTTTTTCATAACTCAGTTACGCAGATTTCGATAATAATATCCGTTTGTTCGTATCATGCAGAGATTTCCCACAAATCAGGAATAAAAAAATTATTTTATCAGATCACATTATTATTTCGTTTGCCACAATGAGCATTTTTATTGTTATATTTGTTCTCCTTGAGTTCTAGAACGATCGATAAGACTCTCATGTATCGATTTGTTTGGATAAAACTACAGCCAGTGGTTGTCAACATTTTAAACATATAAAAATGTAACCTAATTTCAAGGAAAATGATTAACTTATGTAAAAGTGCATATGTCGTTTTGCGAAAAATATTTACGTGATGAAGAAAAACTGATATGGTTTTTGGAATCAGCATACAGAAATTATCTATCGTAGAACATGTAAAAAAATTTTCAAGACAATAGGAATAATACTACTGAAGGCCCGTGTAATAGTTTTACGGCACAATGTTTTTCATCGCGGCTAGGTACCACTTTACGTGAGACTAATGCTTCTTTATGTCCAAAATATTTTTTATTCAGAGATGTAGCAATGATATGGAAATGATTTAAGTCGACCAGAGTTTGAGTAAAGACAGTAGACCTTCTTCTACAAATATTTCATTTGCAGTTTTGTATTTCGTAGCTACCTAGCGGTAATACTTAAAGGTTTAATTGAGTATTCCACTGGTTAGCTTTCAAGTGCAGCCCTTCGTAAATGGATATATAGTTTTATTACAAAAGAGAAATGAAATTTTATTTTATAAAGTTGATCAAGAAGCTCTTAATGAAATGGTCCTGTTGCCATTGGGTGTTGATGCTTATGCTAACTTTATAAGATAGTGGGAAAAAAATCGTTTTTACTAATGAATAGAGTACTCAAATAGATTAATTTAGTTAAGTATGTTTCTATCATTATTCGTTTGATATTGTAATTATTATACGTTCATTATGAAACTTGTGTAATTAATCAAAGAATAAAAAATTAAAAACCAACTATAAAAAAGTCAGGCTATGATAACAATAGACGTCGAATTAAAATTTGATCAATACCAAATTTACAGGACAATTAATTAAAGTATATATCACACGATTATCAACTTCAATTAAAATTTAAGAAGCATTATTTCGCGAATTATGTAATTCAATGACCCACTGAATAACTAAAGTAAACTCCTTTGATCCTTATCGTCATCAGTCCTGTAATACCCATACGGCAAACAGTGTAATTGCATGTCTACTCGAACAATATGTAAATATTTGTTAGAGTAGATGAGATAACATGTTAAATAAACTATAGTAATTAATAATTACTAGTAAAAATCTCTAGAGAATAATTTTATCTCATAAACAGCTAGAACAATAAAATATTTTATATGTATTTATACAATTCATGTTATCTCTCAAACCGGCTTTTCAAACCAGATATTAATTAATATTTCTCCTGTATCGAAAAGTTAAAATAGAAATATCACTTACCACCCTGTTTCTCTAGTTACAGTATAACCAACGAGCGGATCCGTAGAAATTTCAACTCGAATTCCCCTTAAGCCCCTACCAGATGGTGCTACAACTTGTCCTCGAATAACGGAAGCACGCCTGATGAAAGATGTACTATATAATTATAAGGAATGATTGTATAATTCTTGTTTTAACTACATACTTATCGAATTCTAATAAAATAAATTACTTCTCATCGAATACACATTTGAAACAAAGGCGAAATATAAATAATCAAAATATGTTTTCCTAGAGTACAATGGTTTACAATAGTCGAGCTTGTTTTTCCAATTGTGGATCTTATTTGCAATGAAAGCACATGAAGCTTTAATACCAGTAAGGATAAGCTTTATTACAGTTTTGCGATATTTATAATGTGCGAAGAGGGATACATACCTTGTATCAAAGTGACTCCCAAACGTGCTAAAGATTTAGTAAATCAAGAGTTAATCGAAAACAGATAAATAATATCGTCATTTATAAAGTACACATCATTTTATTTTCAATAGAAGAAAGTATTTGGTTTTTTTGGTTTTGAAATAACATTAATTTTTAATTGTATAGAATTTCAAAGCTCAACTATAAATTTCATAAGTCACATTTTTAATGAAAGTATTGATATCAAAATTGAAAAAAATGATACATTTATAGTAGTATCTTCGTTTTTGACATCAATAAATAAACATAATACTTATATAGTTTCAATCTCGAAAATTATGATTTTTCTTTGAAAACATTCAAATTTCATAATCTTCCGAAATTGAAACTTGTAATACGTTTACTTATTTTATAACAACTGTCATAAAAATTATTTAATAGCTAGGTATAATTAAGAAAGTATTATATTATTATATTAAACGATATACAAACATTGGAAAAAACCATGATTTGCCTTTCAAGAAATGATTTAATTTTTCAAAAAAAATGTGTTTAATAACATTGAAACTGAGTTTTAATTGACTGTGAAATTATTTTTATGCGTTATGCTTATTTCCAATTAGTCTACTTATTACACAGTTTATTAATCTCAAAGATGAAGAACACACAATGGTTAAAATGTGCCAAAATACATTTTGTGCCTGCCATTGAAAGTATTTTCACGAGAATAGATTTGAACGGAATCTTCTTCAATCAAAAATTGCATTTTTTGGAAGAAAGAAGACGTCACCGCTGGAGGTTGCTTTCTCAAAAGAATGTCTAATGGATCAATGGCTGAGATGCAATGTGAATCATTTTCACAAGCGTCGTTACTACAGCATTCACTGTCGGCACAATCCACTAAGCCGTCTGTTGGAATTTAAAGATAAATTAATTACATGTGAAATACAGTTTAATCTTAGAAAGATAAAATTAGTGACGCTTAACTTCTATTTACGTTTTTTTTTTTCAAAGACATATTCCAATAAGATTATACAGGCGAAAAACTAAAAACCTTTAAACGTTTACAGCAAATGCATAAAACGTAATATTTTATCTTTGAAAATGCAACCCATCTGTTTTAAATGGCAGTAATAAAACTTGAAACTGTTGTATAAGCAAGAACATTAGACCATGTTCTGTATAAGATAAGGGCATATTTATGAGTTAAATTCACCACATATCCACCATCATGTTAAGAATGCATTGCTTTATGCTGATAAACTGTTTTAATCTTGTATTCCAAGAAATAATTGTTTAATTTTGAATTTCGCGCAAAGCTACACGAGGTCTATGAGTACTAGCCGTCCCTAATTTAGCATTGTAAGACCAGAGGGAAGACGGAAGTTAGTCATCACCACCCACCGCCAACTCTTAGACTACCTTTTTTACCAACGAATGGTGGGATTGACCGTAACATTACAATACCCCAACGGCTGAAAAAGCAAGCATGTTTGTGTTGACGGGGTTTCAAATCCGCGACCCTCAGATTACGAGTTGATTGCCTTCACCAATTGTCCATGCCGGGCTCCAATAAGTGAATAAACTCTTCTCGTACGTATCGTGAAGACAAGCTAAGAAAAGCTTAAAATAAACACATTTTTAACTAATTTGATTCAAGTTCAGTTTAATCCTTTTTTTAAGTAAGCGTTGTAAACATATTAATTAGTGGATAAAATTCCTCTAATCACTTTCCATAATATGAAAAATGATGTGGCTGTTTTATCCTAGAAAAGCTTCATTAGGGTACCTGCAGTGTGCATCGTGAGGAAGTGAATCCTTGATATTAGCGCTGTAAATCCGAAGATTTTTCGCTGTCCCACCGGTAAACGAAAAAAAAAGATTAATTTTAATGTAAATTACTCATACTTATGACAAATGTACACAGGTTTTAACTCGTAAGCATAAAACCCCCGTTCAGAGATGAGTGGGTTAAAGGACTTTTTTCAATATGCAATATCTAAAGATTAACTTTCCAATATAGAGTGTACACTTATTTCTAAGACGGAAAACTCCTGGAATAATACAATACAACAGATACTGAATATTTCACACTTCTTTGAAAATCACGTGAACGTTTAATTAGCATACACTGCAGACCAAAATCTTAAGGCCAATGAACACAAAGAAAAAATATGCATTTTGCGTTGTTGGACTCATCCACTTCTTCGAGTAGAGCTTCAAAAGAAGAAAATAAGAAAAGGAAAAATAAAAAAAACTTTTTAGCATTTAATATGGAAAATGTGAACACTATGAAATTAGCCTAAACACTAGGTGATCAAATGTTTAAGACCATACCAAAAAGAAGTCCTAAACAGGGTAGGAAATAATCAACAAGAGGTCTCAGTAGTGAGTTGCACGGACGTCATTGCGAATAAGTTCAAAAATTCGCTTTGGCATGGTTGATATAAGCGTTTGCATAAGGCTGGCTGGAATGTTATTTCAAGTGGTGAAGCTGGCTTCACGAAGATCATTCAAAGTTTGGAACTGACGTCCATTTCTGTAGACTTCCCTTGCCATCCACCCCCAAACATTTTCAATAGGGTTCAGTTCGAGCGAACACGCTGGATGGTCCAAAAGAATCACGTTATTCGCCATGATAAAGTCCTTTGTCCTACGGGCATTGTGGATTTCAGTGTTGTCCTGCTGAAAAGTCCAGTCATTTTCATACAAAAAGAGGGCCTTCAGTCAATAAAGATGCTCTCTCCAACATGCCAATGTGGCCAGCTGCTGTTTGACTTCCCTGTATAACCTGAAGCTTCATTGTTCCATGGAAGGAGAAAGCACCCCAGATCATGATGGAACCTCCTCCACTGTGTTGTGTAGAAAATGTCTCCGGTGGGTTATCCTTGTCGTACCAGTAACGTTGGAAGCTATCGCGACCATCCAGGTTAACATTTTTTCTCATCAGAGAACAGAACCTTCGTCCACTTTTTGACGTCCCATGTTTGGTGCTTTTCAGCAAAGTTTAACTGAACTGTTTCATGGTGTGGAAAGAGGCGTGACCTTTGAAGAAATTTACGGTTTTTAAAGCCTCTCTCTTGTAGATTCCGTCTTATTGTTCTTGAACTGCATTCTGCGTTCGTAAGGGCCTTAATCTGGTTCGACGATCGGCTGGTGTCTTGTCGGCAACCCGTCGAATCCTTCTGCTCAACGCCGGCCAAATTTTCTTGGGCCGACCACTTAAAATTCTCGTTCTGTATTCCTCAGGGTATTTTAAGAAATTTGTAACTACAGTTTTACTACGCCCGATCTCACCAGCGATGCCAAGTTGAAAAAGACCTTGATTTCGCAGCTTGACAATTCTGCCACGTTCAAACTCTGTCAACTTTTCAGCCTTTGCCATGTTTTTACCCAATGTAACACAGGAGATGTCAGTGGGATATGTTGAAAACGCTAATGCTTGAACTCAAATGACTAAATTTCGTTACGTATTTACCGATTAACGCTTCGTTTCAGTATGGTCTTAAACTTTTGACCAGCTGGTATTTAGGCTAATTTCATAGTGTTCACATTTTCCCTATTAAATGCTAAAAAAGTTTTTTAATTTTATTTTCCCTTTTGTTATTTTCATCTTTCAAAGCTCAAATGAGTGGTTAAGTCTAACAACGCAAAATGCATATTTTTTCTTTGTGTTCATTGGCCTTGAGATTTGGGCCAGCAATGTATTTACTCCTACTATGATTTGCCATAGTATCCAAAGTTAATCATATGACATCTAGAATTTCATAATCAAACATAACAATTATCTATGTAACAATTCTACACTTCTTGAAAGTGTTGACAAAATACAGGATGATGATATTTTTACATTTTTATAGAATATTATTTTTTTGTTTAACATCGTCAGTGCTGTAGCAAGGTTTACTATTTACTATTTTTAGATCTTAAAAACGAACCAGATCTCTTTGCGCTTTCAAAAAAGTATATCTTGGCAGTGTTTGGAGAATTTATAAGGCGTAATTTAGGGAAGTATAAATACACCTTATCAATTCTCCAAACTTTGTTTAGATAGCTCAAAGAGATCCAATTAATTTTTTAAGATCTAATTCTTGATTATGAGTATATTGTTTTACGAGTGTTACTTGTAACAACGACTGATGAAACATTTATGCTTAGCAAAGTTCATTATTAGAATAAGTTATGAATGTCACAAATTAACCACAGTTCTTGTATCTCACGTGTAGATGCCAGGTAAACTTGGTGAATTGTTATGAATGAAATAAAATAAAAAGCTTTACCATATACATTACTTTGAAAAAATAAACACGTCTCCATTCTTGTTAGAATGTAATATGGTTTAGGGAAGATATGTGGCAATAAAGCACACATTTAGTTATTCTTGGCAATGTATCTTCCATCTAAGAAATTCTGTTTTACCATTGTCGTTGTCTTTCCGATCATCACAGTCTCTCTCCAATAAAATATTGCAGTCCAGTCCATCCCAGTTGTACGTACAACGGCATTGCCACTCTTCTTCAATTACTACACATTCTCCGTGATGATTACAGCTATTTGGACAGCCCTCTGGAAAGATAATATATAACTTCTTATATATATATGAAACACAATTCATTGTCTAAGACAAGGTACGTGTTAAAATAATTTTATTTTTTTCTTTTGTTTGTTTAGAATCAAACACAATTTGTATGTTTTTGGTTTTAATTTCGCGCAAAGCTACACGAGAGCTATCTGCGCTAGCCATCCCTAATTTAGCAGTGTAAGACTAGAGGGAAGCAGCTAGTCATGGCCACCCACCGCCAATTCTTGGGTTACTCTTTTACCAACGAATAGTGTGATTGATCGTAACATTATAACGCCCCCACGGCTAAAAGGGTGAGCATGTTTAGTATGACGGGGATTCGAACCTGCGACCCTCAGATTACGGTTCGAGTTCCTTAACCACCTGGCCATGACAGACCAAGTAAGCATAAAGCTACACAATGGACATCTGTGCTATGCAGTTTTTAGCGGTGTGAGTCCGCAGACATATCGTTGTGCCACTGGGGGGGTCAGGCCCGGCATGGCCAGGTGAGTTAAGGCGTGCGACTCGTAATCTGAGGGTCGAGGTTTCGCATCCCCGTCACACCAAACATGTTCGCCCTTTCAGCCGTGGAAGCGTTATAAAGTAACGATCAATCCCACTATTCGTTAGTAAAAGAGTAGCCCAAGAGTTAGCGGTGGGTGGTGATGACTAGCTGCCTTCTCTCTAGTTTTATACTGCTAAATTAGGGACGGTTAGCACAGATAGCCCTCGTGTAGCTTCACGTAAAATTAAAAAAAACACACAAAACAAAACAAAAGTCACTGGATGCAATTTTTTTCTAAAACATATGTTCTAAAATTTTAGCTGTAGTGTAGTTTACATTAATAAATTGTGAACTTATGATCTATGTTTTACAGATATACATAAAATTAAGCCTTTAATAAGATTTTAAGGTTGTATGATATCACCTAACAGTACTATGACAATTACTTTAATCATATATTTTATAATTGTTTTGTTAAAATGTAAGCCTATAATAAATAGTATATCAACAGCCGAGGTTATTTGTGTAATATTGCACCTAATAGGACTTATAATGATGCCACAAAGATATAAAACATAATCTGTAGTATCAACATGCATTTAAATAGCTATACGTTTACTTTTGCTTTAAGGTAGTATTTTTTTTTATATTAGATAACTTTAAATCGAAAACTCTGTTCTAAAGAAAGAAATATGTCTTTGTAATAAAAAAGTAGCATTTCGTGTTTTAAAATCATACCTAATGTGCAATGACGACCATTCCAACCTTTAGTACAGATGCAGGTTCCGTTATTACATTTTCCATGTTCATCACATCGAAGATCACACAACTTTTCCGTGCACAAAGTTCCGCTCCAGCCTTCTAAACACTCACACTGTTTATCTTGACACTTTCCGTTTGGTCCACATTCGAGATTACATTTCTCTGGAATAAAAATGCATCCTTCAAACAAAGAAAAATATATTCACCAGTACTTATGTACTTATTGACATTAAAAAACATTTTGGGTAAATTCAAATACAAATTCAGTATGGCTTAAAACAAATTATGTCTCCCCCTGGTGAAAATTTATTGATGAGAGTAATTACAGTTAATTCTTATAAACATTTCTTTGGGTTCTTGTTAATTTCAAAGATGCACATAACATCATTTGGTTAGAAACGTGAACCTATTCTATTTGAGATAAGTCTGTCTTGTTATTGAACATTCAAATATTTCATTTTAACTTGCACAACTATTTTTTAAAAATACCTATTCCATTCTCATTATCAAAAAATAAAAATTCAGGTAAAATATCTACAATGAACTAAGTTATTTATTGGTCAATTATGTTCTGAATCGGTCTTGACTTTACAGTGAAAAAACTTAAAATCACACAGCTTCTGCAAACTATCTAATACATAATCTCCAGCAAGTCTCTTTTGATTTATTCTCGTGTTTTTTGTGAGTTTATCGCTGCGAATGAAAACCATGCAAACATAAAAGGTACACTTTACTGATCCCTTGTGGTTTGCGAGTTTTTTTTAATGAGCGAATTTCTTGACTCGTGGCGTGAACGCACTTGCACAATTCTTTGACGTTGGCTCTGTTTCTCAAAGTTTTCAAGTTTTCAACACCAGCTTTATGGAAGTAGACCGCTTTACTCGAGTTTTTTCAAATCTGCATTAAAGCCAACATGACATCAAGTGATATTGATCAACAGCATATATCAAGGTGGTTCACGGTTTGTCGCCTATACAGCTATTGTAACATGCTACCGCTGTTTTTCTCGGTCTGGAGCTTTCCTGGAATTCTATCATACATTGGTGCTTGTTTGTTCTACTTCTGAGTTTTCATATCGTACTGCGTACACTCTAAGATACTGAAAGTAGTAATGATACTCAGTGCGTTATAGAGGTCATATAGAAAGGTAACAGATAATTTAATACTGATAAAGTACACTAACAAAATGTCTGTATTTAATAATTATGGAAAAATTGCTGTTGTTGTCCAATGCTTTAGAATATTTCTTGACACTTTCTACTTCATATTAGAAATCAATTCACATTCGGAATTGTATTGTATGCAACTTAAAATGACCCCAATAGATAGCACCTATTATTTTATGCAATTAATATTATAGACTGGATTGGTTTGGTTTGAATTTCGCGCAAAGGCACACGAGGACTATCTGCGCTATCCGTTCTTAATTTAGTAGTGTAAGACTAGAGGGAAGGCAGCTAGTCATCACTATCCACCGCCAACTTTTGGGCTACTCTTTTACAAATGAATAGTAGGATTGACGATCACATTATAACTCCCCACAGCTGAAAGAGTGTGCTGTTTGGTGTGACGAACTCGCGACCCTCAGATTGCGGTTCGAATGTCTTAACCACCTGGCCATGCCGGGCCTATTATGGATTGACTGTTATATATATACATATATATAAACACATATTGCAACTTGTATGACTTTGGTATTGCTCATCCACAAAATTCCATGCAATATCACATTTTGCACAAGAGTGAAATTAATTTGTTCAAAATAACCTAAAATAAAACATTTTCAATCATTGTCCCCATTCTAAAACATTTTCAGCTCTGAAACCTTGTCAGTTGTTATAAAAAAGATTGCGGTACCGTTAAAGTGATACATCCCAATTTTAGATAACTGCGTGTATATATTTCCAAATGAACTCTCCTGCCACTTTCGAGATGCACTATCTACAAATAGTCACATGCACACCATCATAGACACAAGAACGGTACTTCTATCCAAAAGTAATAGGTTAAATAAACTGTTTATTGTTTAATTGACCTTTAAAAGAAGTATGTATAAAGAGTGATATTTTTGTGGAACAATTTCAGTAATTATCTCTTTTTTTGGGGTTGGATATCTATATGGCTTTTCCACAAAATGGATATTTCAGTAACAAAGAAGTAAACAATATTCCCATGCAATGTCTGCTTTTATGCATTGTTTCTTACTTGTTTTACTTTTCACTTTTAAACATCACTTTTAGAAATATTTAACAAATATTTAACTAGCCTGTACTGTAACTCACTTTTATGTTCATTGGTGTAAATGTTTAAAATTATTCGAACAGAGATGGACGTATAAGTTAACGTTCAAATAAAAAATACATGCTTTTATATTTCGCAACTACAAGATAAACTAGAGGCTTCAGATATGTTGTACCTCTGAATTGAAATACCGTGAACTGTGTTGATTGCATTTCTTTATGCCCGAAAGATCGTTATGCCACCATTTTCAAACTTATACAATTATAAGTTCTCAATAATGGGATAACTGTGACTCGAGAGAATCCTGGAAAATTAAACCAGTAATAATGGCTGTTAATGTTTATGTCATACAATAGCGAAAATGACATTTTATCTTATATTTCATTATATATGCGAACTTGTAACCACCTTATGCAATATGTGAATTTTTTTGTAGTTTTGTTTTATGACCGTACTGTCCAATATTCCATAATCTAATTCGATATATTTTATTTCATCATTTCCTTTAAGGTTATTATTGATACAAATTATTGGTCAATACTCATCATCAGAAACTGGCTGATATGTATTTATTAAAATCAACTACAAGGGAAAAATAATACACTTTATAATAAAGTCAAATTGGACCATCTTCTGTGTTCACCACGTGGAATCCAACACCGGATTTTAGCCCTTTAGTTCTGTAGAATTATCGCTGTCCCAACGGGGCATAGGTTAAAGGAAATTCATAACCATGTAAAGTTAAAAACTTACCTTGGGAGCAGTCAAGGCCATTCCAGTGGTCGTTGCACACACAACGCTGAAGCTCAAAATCAAATTGGCCATGCCCAGAACAATTGGGCAGACAACGCAACGTGTCACTATCCGGCTCACTGCAATCTGCTCCTTTCCAACCTTTCTGGCAGAAACACATTCCACTGACACAAACACCATGTCTCGAACAATGTGGATCTAAACAATCAACTGTAGTACGAATAAGTTCTCAAGTCATTTTATAATGTTAGAATATATTGCGTCATTTATATCAGCATGCAGTATCAGAAAATATACTTGTATAAAATATATTTTTATCTTATTATACTGGTGAAATTATTATTTATTTGTTTTCTATATAGACAAAAATAATTACACATATGTCCATCACTGCTATGCACACACAAAATAAAAAAAAACTCTATGAAAATAAAGATTTCCATAACCTCGCCTCCCTAAGAAGCTAGTGCTGTTCCTACTCGTTTTCCTCGACCATCTATTCAAGGGACTATGATCAAGAGAGTCACCTTTCCTTTCAGTTTTCAAATGACTTTAAACTATGTAGCTCGATTTAAAAATAGCAATTTCCTACAGAAAACTAACTTTGTTATAACGGCAAAGTTTTCTATCCAGATGTTTTGCAACGGATTTTCCACTTCGCTGTGTGTTATTTTTATCGCGTCACTTTGAAAGCAAATAAAACAGTACTGAATAAATAAATCAAGCTCTGAATGAGTTGTTTAGTCTTTCACTGTCAAAACGAACCGAAAGAAATGTTATTTATTTTATAAATTGATATTTCACTTTTGTTTTCATGTTTTATTTCAAAAGCCAGAAGTTTCAAAGAATTGATATTTCTATCCCTTCAGAGTGTTCTTACATATTGTTGAAATCTATGAAGGATGAACAGTATGTATTTTGTTTGTTACTTTAGAGTGGAATTATTTTGGTTCTTTGGCAAAATTTATTAGTTCATTGGAAATGTAAAATATGAGGCGGATTTTATAAAAAATGAATTTATTAATACTGTCTTTTTTAATTTTAAATAAAACTGTATATCACAATCATTATTTCTATCATACTCTAATTAAGATTCTATATTAGTTTTTTATTGCTGTTTTTCTTTCATAAATTAATTTTCAAATAATTACTTCAAACAACTCCTCGCCATGCCGGTATTTAGCTTTACATATTTTTAGAGTGAACTAAAACATTTTTACATAATTGTTGTGAAATATATAAAGGAAATAATTTAAGTATAAACCATAACTGTGATGAATAAAATAATGTAATCCATCTTTAACAAAAGGAAACGTCTCAATGACAAAGGAAAAATAAACATATATTATTTGAGTGTGAAGTGCGAGGGGATGATTGGATTTGATTCAGGTTGAGTGATGATATATAAACAAGATAAATATATAGGTTTTGAATATCTAGAGAGTGATAAGGGTGCATAGGTGTATCAAACATGTGGGGTTTGAGTAATAGCGTATGATGGGGATATACAGTAAGATAAACATAAAATATTTGAGTATGTGGAATATTATGATGATATTTAGGCAAGATAAACATGTTGGATTTCAGTATATGGAGTGCTATGAGGATATGCAAGCAAAATAAACATGTATAATTTCAATATAAGCAGTGCTATAAGGATATGTAGGCAAGATAAACAAAGAAAAGAAAACTCTTGGTGTTATACAGTACATAATAAGTTATTTTCTTAAAAGCAATAACATTTAATATAATTAAATACGAAGATTTCTGCAACATTATATAATAAGTAACCTCTGCACCAAGTATTATTATATTAATTAGTAAACTTTCATATTTGTTTATCAACATATTTTTTGTAATACGAAAAAGACTACAAACTGTTCTGAAAATATAGAAAAAATGTTAAATGTATAAACATGAGTGCTTTTTGTAACACTTTATTTAAAATTGTTTAAGAAGATTTTAACCCTTGTAATACATTGTAAATTTCTCTGGTTTATTTCAAGCCTCTAGAAGCAAGAATATTTTGTGACACATTCACTTAAAGATACACATAATATTCCAAGAGATAAAGGCTAATATATGTACAACTTGTTAAATGCTGAATTATTTGTAGTGCCTTTAATGTATATATATTGTCAGGCCACATATGATTCATCATACTAATTTGCTTAAAGCAAGTGTTTTATTTTCTTAAATGCTAAACGACTGAGCTATTTTACTCGCTCCCATTGGGTATGCATGCTATTTTTCACAAGTAATCACATAAAATGCATATTTTCTAAATTTAATTTGTTTGTACATGAAAATTTGAAACCACAACAACAAATAAGTCTTTCGTTACTCAGTATGTTAAACGCTTGGGCATACTTTATTTGTTTATCTACAACTATTTGTGTTTAATTCAATAAGTTGGTATGATAACGAAGTAAACTGTATTTTACGTGCAATCACCATACAAAAATAACCATACAGGATCATAATGAATATATTCTATGTTCCATCTTTCTATGGAATTCAGAATTCAGAAAGAAGACTAATTTAAGACTTTTGTTTAGAAAATAGGTATAGAATGGTATCAATACACGTAGTGCATTACTTTATTTACAATAATTCATTCGTGTTACATTCCCTATATATCGCATGAAAAATTCAGTATTTCAAATCTTAATCATAAACTTTATTATTAAGAGTAACTTTATTTCTATACGTACTGAATACCACATGCCAAGAAGTGTATTTGATGTTTATTATGATAAAACAGACATGAAATGAAAACAACTCAATAATTTATTTAATTAGCTTGGAGGACACAGTGTTTCCTATATATAATTAAGAGAGATAACGTCAGGCCAAAATTTACATCATAATGATTTTTTAAGCTACTACAGAACTTTCGAAATGATACGATAGAATACTTAAAGTTTTCTTACTTTCTTCGCAGTAATCGCCTTTGTAACCTGGATAACATTGACACTTTCCATCTGCGCAGTCTCCGTGACCGTTGCAATCTACAACTTCACATTCATCTTCTCTAAACTCACATTCTTTTCCTTTCCATCCAGGATTACACACACACTCCCCGGAAGCATAGTGTCCCCTCCCACTGCAGAGTACGGGACAGACTCCTATTATTTTTAACAACGTAGTGTTATTTAGCGTCAGTTTTAAAAAGTTAAAATGTTATACGAAATGGAAGGGAAAACTAGTTTGACTTCATGTCTAAAATTGACGATAAATTAAATTACCAGAAGTTTTACAAGATATTTTATGTAACTCAGATGCAAAAGATTATTGTGGTACAAACTTCAAGATATTCACTGAAAATACGAGTTGACTGGAAAAATATCAGGGAAAAATATATTTGTGAGAAGCCTTGAAACACGTTTTTTTCTGTAAGATACATTAGCACATAAACACAACACTTAAGAAAACAAGGTCGTGTTTGAAAATAAGCAAAAGTAAGTGAAATGCCATGTTAGTTTTGGTTTACCCAACTAAGCCACCTGCACTATACACAATCTTAAATCATTTTAACAGACATAAGGCTCAGTTCACAACCCGAAAAAAACCTAACCAGACTTACTATATGCACAAGAGTCTCCTGCATAATCAGATTCGCAAGAACAAATGCCGACGTTGCAAGTTCCGTGACCATGGCAATCATAGGGACAGTGTAGGCCTGCTTCGTCTGCAATGAATCAAGCATTACGCAATATAGAGAAAAAGAAGTTGCATTTTCACATTTTCAAAATGTAAACATGAACAATACCCTTTATTTGGTGTGAATTTTAGAAACTAAAGTTGATCTTCAAAAGTCAAGTTCAAAGTTAAGTAGATATAAAAGTTAACTGTTTAAAAAACGTTTTACTCCATTATCCTCAAAACTCAAAGGTAAACGTTCCATTTACCCTACGTTAAATAATTAAACATTAAATATCAGCAAGCTTAAAAAATGAAATAATATTCCATACAACTGAAATGATAAAAATATATAAAATATATGCTATTTCAAGCAATATTATAAAACATATTATACAAAATTATTTGTCTAAAAAACTTTCTCTTTTTGTCTTAAATCACAGATGAACTGCTACGTTAATTTACAAAATAATTTTTCTGCTTTAATGAAGACAGCTAGGTGAAAAAAGAAAACATTTTAATGGAAAAATAATATTATACAACAGTGTATTGGTCATATTATATCTTTAATATGTAAAATTAAAATTTTTAACATGCCATTGAAAATAGTAACGTATTTTGAGATAACAAAATACGTTACTATTTTTAATCAGTACTTAAGCAATGGTATATAGTGAAGAATGAACCACACAGTAGTACAAATAACAAGAGGTAATAATGTTATCAGGTACTTGAAATTTGTTTTTAAATTATATTCATGTTAGAAAAACACGTATGTTCAAGAACTCTTGATAGAAGTGAATAAAAACCCTATAACCCGAGCACTTTCGAAAGGGGGACCTTTCCTCTTCACGGGCAAATTGAGAATCCCAATTTGCCTCTGAAGAAGAAAGCGTCGGGGCTAAAGGATTTTTATTTATTTCATAAATTATTGATCTTTTAACTTTTGAGATAACAAAATACGTTAATATTTTCATTCAATACTCAAGCAATGGTATATAATAAAGAGGTACAAAAAACAAGAGTTAATAAGGTTATCAGGTATTTGAAATTTGTTCATAAATTGTAGATATTTAACTTCTAAAAATACAATAAGTTATTTTCATTCAAAAATGTTTCACTTTAACTTAA
Source organism: Tachypleus tridentatus (assembly GCF_004210375.1). Taxonomy (NCBI): domain Eukaryota; kingdom Metazoa; phylum Arthropoda; class Merostomata; order Xiphosura; family Limulidae; genus Tachypleus; species Tachypleus tridentatus. Next base: position 92,621,910 of record NC_134837.1, read on the forward strand.
GTTCAACAGGTTATTTGTTAAAATAGTTATTTACGTTATAGCTATAGCTATGAATATTAATAAAACATGTGCGACAAAAATTCAGGCGGTTGGTTACAAAATGGTAATTATGCATTTAACATTATTTATATCACTCTTATATAGAAAAAAATAACGTATGATATATGTTTTAGGTCTGTTCCAGTAGTTATAATTGCACACCACTCCTTGAAACTTAGAGAGAATATACTTTGAACTAACACTCCACTGTTTCTTTCTCATTCACGCTCATATTCTCAATTTTAAGGGTAAAGGCAATAGCACATTATAAAGTACATACTTCGGCCTGAAGTTCGTGTATACTTACATATCTTGGCCTACATTTACATACTTTCATCAGTTCAAATGAGATATCTCACAAAAAATTACCTTGTGATAACCACATAACCCGAAATATATTGATTTGGGATTCATATCCTTCTTTTGATTTTACAGTATCAAAATAGGAAAATTAAAAATTTTGTCCTGTTATTTCTTTATACTTCAACCGTTCCAGAGAATACTTTGCATAACAAAAACTTGGAGCAGCGTCCACAGATTAAAACAGACATATTTCGAACTCGTAACTTTCTTTTGGGTTTACAGAGGGCAAAAGTTTTAGAGAGTTAAAGCTTAAGGCTTATCATTCCTTCATGTTTCGGCCAAGCTAACTGAGACTTTTCACAACAATATCTTGCTACAGTCCCCATAGACAGAAATTGACAGATTGGTGATTTGTTCCTTTCTTATAAGTTAAGAGAAGGTCAAACTTAAAACAAATTTTTAATATACGTAACAGGAACCTCTGGACCTAAGGATATTGTCTGCACGTGTAAACGTTACTACAACTAGTATTTCCATCACACAGTGCATTGGATTTTATAAACTATGTAGAAGAATAGGTTTTGTTATCCATACACTTAATCGTAAAGTTTTGTCGTTACGAATAAACCTATAATCACAAAGAAGTTGTTTCTCCTATGTTATATAAAGGACCATAATTTAGTTTGCTCTAATACGTCATTATTACGGAGAAGTTCCAAGTAAAGACCGTGTTTAATGTCCGTCTTTCTGAAGTAAATATGTTCTAGTTTACGTCTTCTGCCCTTTAATAATACCATTCTCCACTGAATTCTATCGTAATCGGAGAATATTGTGGTATCAAACGGATGAAAAGAACCGTATTACATTATATAACAAACTTTGGGTCCCTTGTTCAAAATGGATTCATGAAGGAAAGAAACGTATATGTTGATTATACGTGAAGTGCGATATACATTTACCTCAACCTTTATTTGAAAATCATAATAATAGCTGTATACACTTATTATCTGAAATATTCAAGAAAACTAAAAAATAATTTCTAAATTGATAGCAATAGAGTCCAGCAATGAAAATAGTGAGAACAGAATAATAAATTTAAAATTTCTAAAAGTAATTACAAAACAAAAACTGCACTAAAAACTTTCTAAGCAAGAAACTGTTTCGACAGCCAACCTAAGATTCCTGTAGAAGTGAATTTATTTTCAGTACAGTTCCTTAGAAAAATTAAATAATTTTTGTCATTGTTTTGTAATAATTCAACAATGGTAATCTTTCATAATTATCAGAGACAAGACGTATTTGAAAATAGAATATAAGTCATTAAGTTTGGTTTGTTTTGAATTTCGCGGAAAGATACATGAGGGCTATATGCGCTAGTTTGTTTTGTTTTTATTTTTCGCGCAAAGCTACTCGAGGGCTATCTGCGCTAGCCGTCCCTAATTTAACAGTACAAAACTGGAGGGAAGGTAGCGAGTACAGCAGTAAATCTACGGATTTACAGCGCTACAATCAGGAGTTCGATTCCTCTTGGTAGGCTCAGCAGCTAGACCGATGTGGCTTTACTACAAGTAAACACACAAAGACTAACTTTTTCAATTGTATTTTCCTCGATTCCCGTTTTTTTATACTACCAATACAATGATTTTTAATAACTATTTTTCGTATAGTAATTATACAAATACCAGTTTTTTATTCTTTAATTATTTTAGTTGCACTTTATGTGTCGTAATATTTTATTTAAAGAAGAAAACCCAGATGTATTACTGGGAATTTAAGAGTTGTGTTTAATAACTGTAAGTAATAAAACACACTGAACCGGAAACAATCTAATATAAATTATGAAAATATAACACATTAACAAATAAGATAAATTGATGAGATTTTTTTATTCCGTAAAATACTATTTTAAAATCAGACAGGTCATTTAGATTTGCATGAATAACTGATGAATCTATCGTTTTAGCACTTACTGATGAAATGTCACAAGTATATAATTTCAGACCTTTCCCGTCGAATGTATTTATTTTGAATCAAACATTTGCAATAGTAAGAATAAAACAAGTTCATACAGTTTCACTGTTTTATAATAGACATTCAAACTTTGATTTAGATTTTTTTAAATATCTCGGTTGTTACTACTTACAAAGACATTCATTTTGTTAACAACAAAAATTAAAAGAATGGAATAAAATAACATCATTACACCATTAGTAACAAAACAGTAACGTTTCTTGTATCGGATTTTATAATTCTAAACTTATATGTTAATAAATAGAATAAAGTTATATAAGGCAAATAAACAAGTCGAATGAAACTAACAAAAGAAGCATTTGAAATATACTAAAAAAAAACTGAAAACGCATATTACGACTAAAAGAATTTTGTTTCTTGGAAAGAACGGAACTTATTTACATGTAAATTATACTAATTATTAAGAAATGCAATTTTACTCCAACAAAAAGACGCGATGCCCACTCTATACCAGCTGTTGCATACAGCTTGTCTATTTGTTCAAATGGTTTGTTCAAGAAATATAAAAGTAGGTCAGAAAAACCTAAACTATGACCATTTGGTTTAATATTTCTCCCAACTATAAATAATGAAGCTCAGATATATTAAATACCAAATGTCCTCTTCCTACAAGAAATCAGAATTTTTATAGTACAGTTTATAAGAAAAAATGTTTTTCTTTTTTTAATTTCGTACAAAGCCACACAAGGGCTATCTGTGCTAGCCGTCTCTAATTTAGCCGTGTAAGACTAGAGGGAAGGGAGTTAGTCATCACCACCCATCACCAACGCTTGGCTTCTATTTTAACAACGAATGGTGGGATTGATCATCACAGTATATCGTCCCCATGGCTGAAAGGGCGAGTATATTTGGTATGAAAGAGGTTCGAACCCGCGAAACTCAAGTCGCCTTAACTACCTGGCCATGCCGAGATTAAGAAAAATAACAATAAAATCTTAAATGAACAATATTTCTTCTCTTCAGGTAGTAGATGTTTCACTATTTGGCCTAAAAGAAACTCGTTATTGAAAGAGTGTTGATATGTAACACTTTTGTTTTAGTTTTTTTTATCACTGAAGTCTGGGAGTAGTCTAATAAATAACACGCCTTTGCAAGCAGCATTTTCAGATGTTAGTGCGCTATAACTGTGACACTCCGTTTCGTTATAAATTAGTTACCGGTGTCTGCATGGTTTAATTGCCTTCAGCAAATTAAAACTAGGAACGGTTATGCTTCAGAATTAGGTTGTTTCTGACCTGGTGGTCTATACCAAGTTGTTGTGCAAAGTACCATTAAATATTAAAAAAACTACTAAAGAGCAACATATAGCTGGTTCCTTGCACGTTAAGAAACAATTTTGTAGCGTTTACACACGCAGAATATGTCTCTAACTTATGAATTTCTTACTACATGAATTTGATATCTGCTAAGTCTCAAGAAAGAAAGAAATCCTAGGTCTGTCTATTTCAGTCTACAGCATCTCTCACAAGCTTGGTAGACACAAAAAGGAAGGACATACCAAAACCTTTAACACTACACAATGTCATCTTGACTCTTGTAAAATCTCAAGAAAGGCATAAATCTCACATTTGTCACATTTTGTACGTGGGAGCAGTCGTAAGGCATCTTTGTGAAAACTATCTTCTGTATTAGTTAAAGTACAAGGAAGATTCAGGTTAAACCCCCTAAGTTTTTTTAAAGTCTATTTATTTTAATTTATGATCCATATAAAGTAAAAGAACAACGCCAATCCCCAATCTTTCTACTTCAATTCATGAGAGTCGTCGTGAGGTATATGTATGTTAAGTCTGATTTGTATTGATGGAAGTATAAGACGTATGTATGTTTTCTTGTAGCAAAGTCACACCAGGCTATCTACTTTGTCACCGAAGGGAATCGAACCTCTTATTGTAGCATCGTAAATCCGAAGAATTATCGCTGTCCCACAGGGATACAGGAAGTATAAGGAAAATGGTTATGAAAATATGTATTTTTGTAATGTTTTGTCTTTTATCATTTAAAATTGAAACTGGAATTTAAATAAAAGGAAACAATAAATGAAACTAAGCGTCTTAGGTTATATTATGTGCTTTCGAAGGTTTTGTTTGTTTGTTTTTTGTTTTTGGAATTTTGCACAAAGCTACTCGAGGGCTATCTGTGCTAGCCGTCCCTAATTTAGCAGTGTAAGACTAGAGGGAAGGCAGCTAGTCATCACCACCCACCATCAACTCTTGGGCTACTCTTTTACCAACGAATTGACGATTGACCGTCACATTATAACGTCCCCACGGCTGAAAGGGCGAGCATGTTTGGCGCGACCAGGATGCGAACCCGCGACCCTCAGATTACGAGTCGCACGCCTTAACACGCTTGGCCATGCCGGGCCCTCCTTTGAAGATAAAAAAACAGCTCCATTATATTTCTAAAATACTTTACCTTTATTATACGTATGGATATCGTAGAATCATTTAATAACAATTAAGCTGCAAAGTTATCAGTCTAACAACGCAAAATGCATATTTGTTCTTTATGTTCATTGGCCTTAAGATTTTGGCCAGCAGTATATATATATATATATTGCATCATTATTTTGAGCTAAGATTTGCTACCATATGCTAGGCATATAATATTTCAAACCAAATCATTATCATATTTAGACAAATAATTATGTCAAACGAGCTAAGATTTGCTACCATATGCTAGGCATATAATATTTCAAACCAAATCATTATCATATTTAGACAAATAATTATGTCAAACGATACAAGTTTCTTCTTCAGCTTAAAACAGACGAAATATTCATACCTAGTAAGAATATGATATGCAAATAACACTAATGATGATTTGTCACAAGATAACGGAAATTTACATCAAAAATTGATGGTTTGGTTTGTTTAGAATTTTGCGCAAAACTACAAAAAAGCTACCAGCGATAGTCGTCCCTAATTAGCAGTGTAAGACTAGAGGGAAGATAGCTAGTCGTTACCACCGAACACAAACTCTTTAGCTACTCTTTCACCAACAAATAGTAGAATTGACCGTAACGTTATAATGCCATATGGCTGAAAGGACGAGCATGTTCGGTTTCACGGGGATTCGACCCCAGTACTCTCAGATTATGAGTCGAGTGTCCTAACCACTTAGCCATGTCAGGTCAAATTAGAAGAATAGTTAAATGTTGATACATTTAGAGTGGTTTGTTAAAATGAAAATTGTTCCAAAATTAATTCAAAGGTTCCGTTGATTTAATGTGTTTCAAAACTATTTTCTTATATTTGCTTGGTTCCTCTACTAAAAATAAATTATACTTAAGACTTTATGTCTCACATTCATATTGATGCTGTAAACCATATAATCATTTATCTATCACTTTGTGTATTTTCTGAGTTACACCTTTTACGCAACACATTTTTATTGTCACTGTAATTTCCAAGAATAGTTGGTTTATAGGTTTACTTTCTCATAAAGGTAATTCAGGGCTATCCGTCTTTAATTTTAAATTGATAAATAAGAGGGAAGGTACCTAGTCTACATCACCCACTGGTAACACTTGGCATTATAACTTCCACAAGGCTGAAAGAGCAAACGTGTTCGGCGATGGATTTGTAGAGAAAATTATTTGATACACATTAAAATAAATTAATTTAAATCTTCATCTAATGCAAAGTCTATCACATTACAAAATTACTTTTATTCAAAACTTCAAGAGGCTAGGAAAGTGCGAATGTGCAAAAGTACGTCATAAATATTCTTTTATTCGAAAATAATATTTTATTTTTTCTTGTTGATTTTGTAAGGAATTTCATAAAGAGTTGGCATTAAAAAAGGCTACCAAATCAAAACTTATGATAAGATCACATACTGATGCTACTCTATATGTTGATACCTTACCTGCTATAACAAGTACAAAGGATAAAACCACTGGGCTTTCTCCATCATTATACACGGAAATGTACCATAATCCATGGTCAAGAAAATGAATAAAGTCCGTGTTGTGAAATTCCTAAACAAAATACCACACATCTATGAGACATTCCAAGTAATTTAGACAAAACAAAACATATTGTAAAAATGTTTCTGTACAAACAACAAGAAATCTTGTAATGCATATTCAACACACTAAACGCTGTAAGAAACTTTCAGAGTATAAATTTTCTAGCTCTCCTTAGTAATGACCTATGTTCTACGTTTTTATACATATTCATAATACATTAATAGATACAGTCTTTTTTTTTATAAATAACATACAAAAGACTACAACTGTAGAATGAGATTGTCCTCGAACATATATGCCTAAAAACTGGACAACAGTCTGTTATGATTTACTATATTTTACTTTGACCTCTTATTACTCATATTTGTTAAAGGAAAATGGCATTTCTGTTTATTTTTTACGTTTTAATAAGTTAATATAACAGCTATGTTATAAGTAGTTTATCTTATACGAGCTTCATCGTATGTTTAAATCTATGGTATAAACGTTACATGTAATTACAGTTATTGACATACTTCACCTATTCATTAAGTCTTTCATGGAGTTTCACGCGTTAGGTATGTTGTTTTTGTTACAAATGTTTAAATTTTTTACGTAAAATGCCTACCATATTACCTGGCTCAAAAATTTATATCTATTACTAAAACAACAATACAAATGTCAGTGTATTGATGAATTACTTTGACACTATCAGCACTATTAAAATTAATAGGAAATTAGGTCCTTTAGGGTCAGAAAATAGAGTAGCAAAGTATTGCATTCGATTTAATTTTGTTTAACTGTACGCATTTTAACGCCATCTGCCAATCTTAAATACACCACATTTTTTTCTTTTCGGAGTATTATAAAATATGATTTGAACAAAAACTATGGCATCCTAAAATACTTTATACATAATTTATTGTATTAATGTGAACATTTTGCAAAATGGTGTTTGTTTTATTAGAATTCTATGTCATCTACTCTTTAAAAAAATAACAATCATCTCATGTAATGTTTTTCATGACCTATTAATACATTACATTACTGTTTTAACAATACAAAAAAAGAGTTAGGTACTAAAGGTTTAATTTCACTGTATCTAAAAAGGCTATGGTTAATCTTGTAGAAAATGTTATGATTTACAATATTTTCATTAATAAACAGGTTTTTTCCCCCAGTTTATTGACACGAACATGTTAATATAGATATTAGGCAGAACTTTTCATTTCAACTCACTTTTCTACTGAAATAACTGCTTGTTAATCAGAATTATTTTGTAATACTTAATATGAAAAAAAACATTACTTCTTAATCATTTTAGTTACATTGAAACGTGATAAAATAATATTGGTATTTCATTGTTTTTAGGTTAACTATATGGACATAAACACATATATAGCGATATGTATTCTTAGGATATTATCAAATATGTAATAAGTATACATGCATGTATTCTTAATATATTAGCAAATATATATTTATATCAAATTACAAAAGTTATTTTAATCTCTTCTTTACAAACCCGAAAGTAGGCAAGCACTGATGTGTCTTATTCTAAAACTTAAATAAAAAAACTGTTTTCAAAGCGTGGATACACAAACTATAAGAACTCTTTTTGTTCTCACTTTAAGTGACGTGTCATCAGTATTGCTTATGGGGCTGAGAATTTCGACAAAGTCATATCTTGTGTGGAAAGGGATGCTATTTCTTTTTCCGTAAACACCCATACTTGCTCCAATAGGAATAGAAAAGCTAAATTTCACCAAAGCAGCTTCTCTTTGATGAAACTGAATATTGCAGTGTCCAAACGACTGTACACTTCTCGTGTTTTTTGTTCCAAGTCTTATTTCTGAAAATACGTCACTCTCAGGGGGTAATATTTTGGCTGGTAGCGAGGGTAGACCTATAGTGGCAATACAAGCTTTAATCATTAATCATAAAATTTGTTTGTTATTCAATCTATATTATCAGTAAATATCAGTTTAATATGTTAAAATAAATAATAAATCTGAATTTTTAATGCTATAATCTTTGGAAATGCTTATTTATTAAGTTTTTATAATATATGACTAAAAATATCATATTATGTTATCGCTAGGATAATAATTTAGAATTTTATAATTCAAAATTAACTTTCTTTATTAAGAATATCAACTAATAAGAAATTGTTTGTTTGTTTGTTTTTAGAATTGCGTGCAAAACTACATCAGGGTTATCTGCTCTACCTGTACATAATTTAAGACTGGAATAATAGAGGGAAAGCAGCTAGTTATCACTATTCACGCTGACTCTTGGAGTGCTTTTTTACCCACGAATTGTGGGAATGACCGTCACATTATAATCTACAGTGGAAATTCGCGACACTAAGATTGCGAATCGAGGATTATATCTACCCGTCCATGTCGGCTAATAAGAAATGCATAAGGGTAAAGTAGACAGGTGTATGTGCAATAAAAAGTTGAAAGAAGTCCCTGTGTTAATGACATAATATATTTGCACAAAAAAAAAAATCCGAAAGTGGGGCGGCATCTGGAAGAAAGAAAATCATAAGCCTAATTTTGTTCTATTATCTTATTACTAATCATTCATAGTATTAGCTGTCGTGCAAGTTATCAGTAATGCTACCTCATTGCAGATATGTATTTCGCTAATTTTCGAGAATTTGTTTTTAATTTACGCATTTAAAATATGCTGAAATAAGCACATATTATTGAACGGTATTAATGTTCGAGTAGCTGAACTGTAATACGGTCAAATCAAGAGAAAGCAGTTAAGTTAGATTTGATGCAATGGATTTATTGAACATTTAAAAGTTTCCTTCTCTATCGTAGTAGTACCTGTTTATAATTCTCTCTCCTGGGTTCATCAGAAATTTAGTCGTCTTTTCTACGTTCATGTCAGAACTTCCTAAGAATATTATTGTATCCGTAACTGCAGATGTATTTTAAGTAGAACAGTTTTTCACTGTTATGTCAATTTGAAGATTACGGTTCATTCCTAGAGCTAATAAGGAAACAGGTATTACCAATCGGAGGGATTTTAAAGGATATTAAGATCCCCAGACTTCACTTTCGTTATTGGTAAGTTTAAATATCCTATAGATGTGAACATTTGGAAAATGTAATTCATCCCATGAAATGTTCACAGTGACTTAGGTATAAGAATACGGATAGTGTAATGATTGTATTTAAGAAACAAATGTAATATTTCACCATGTTTGTTTGTTTCTTTCTTTGGAATTAAGCACAAAGCTACACAATGGGCTATCTGTACTCTGCCCGCCAGAGGTATCGAAACCACGTTTTTAGCGGTGTGAGTCCGCAAACATACTGCTGTGCCACTGGGGAACATTTCAGTATGAAACAGATATATTTATTTTTATTTGTTCTTAGAGGTTGTGGAACTATTTGAATACGTTCCATTTCAACTGTGATAGCCCTTAGCTTACGACATGGATACTACCATTCTATTGTATGTTTTGTGTAGTGTAGTGACCGACTATATTAGTAATAGTTGTTTTTGTATGTCTTCGCGACCTGTGCTAATATTTAATGTTCTTGAAAAGACTTTTCTTCGCAAAGTTTCAGAATTTTTCTGTTGCAAAAAGTGTTTAAAAATAACTAATTTGCATCGATCACTTTTTTAGAAATACAACAAACCTTGGTTCAACTTTATGAACTATTTATCTCCGCTATCATAGAATTTACGCAACACTAGAATAAAGAAACCATTTCTGAAGTGAGAACCTTAGCACACTAATATTGTGATAGCTCAGTTAGATAGAAAACGAGATTTATCAAAAACCATCTGTAAGAGAGAGTATTAAATATATCAGTATTAATAGTATCAGGCAACTAAGAGTCTTGCAACATTATAGATTAGGCACCACAAATGTCTAATTCTTTAGGTACTTTCTTTTGTGCTTGTATAGTCCTGTTTGGGACAAGCACACTGTGTTGAAGTTTGAGTAAGGAAATGTTGTTGCCCACGAAGTGTGTTGCGCTCAATTCTTCCTGATGGTCTTTTGTCTCTCTTTTGCACACAAAGCTCTTCTATTTTCATTTTTCTTTATGCCTTCTTTCTTATAACTCTTGCAAGCACTACAGTTTTCTGCTAATTCTTTCCAGCTGTCAATAAAAACTTCAGAAGTTTTCATAGCCCTTTTTCAAGCGTCCTTGAAACGTATATGAGGGCGTCCAACTGATGTTTTACATGTCGCCAGCTCCCCATACAAGATGCATTTTGGGATTGTTCTCTGTGCCTTGTGGGTCAAAGCCATCTCTTTCTCTGACTCAATAGCGAGATTTCTGTACATTGGCGATCTCAAGCACATTGCTGTTCTTGACTTTGTCCCATCATGTTAGGGTGTATTTTATTGTCACTTTGTTGAAGTCATGACTTATCAAATGTTAACTTCTTTATGTTTGAGCATTTAATAAATTTTGGACCAAAACATTATTCGTAATGATCTGAATAAGATAAACCTTTTGTACGTGTCAAGGGCCTAACGTCTTGGTTTTTCTATACACATCCTTTAAAACAGAACCCCCTCCTCGGTGGGACAGCGATAAGTTAACAGATTTACATCTCTAAAATCAGGGGTTCTATTTCCCCAGGTGGACACAGCAGATAACGTGATGTGGCTTTGATGTAAAAAAACACACAAGTACAAAACGTATATTTCATAGTTTTTTGCTGTAACCTGAAAACTAGAATAATGTTACAATTTACCTTTCAACCTTGATACGTACGTTTTAACCCTGGTTCTGGTAAGACTGACTGCATATCCTTCACCGTTACCGAACATGACTGTCTGTTAGAGTGTTTCATGTTTGCCACTGTAAAACAACAAATGCATCTTTCTCGTTAATTTGATTTGAACTCGAATAATTACATTATTCAACTTTTCGAACTTTGTTTGAAATTACTAATTTACCTTTGGAAACGCAGTAAGTAAACATATATTTTATTAAAATAAATATTGGTATTCTTTATTAATAAGTAGAAACTTAGCTGCAGGACCAAATATCAGTTTAAAATTGAAAACAATAATCTGTATATACAATATTCAATACATCCTATAAATCTAATATCTGTTATGGGAGTAAAATCATTAATACTTTGTTTTTCCAAAACTTAAAACCGTTAAGATTTTTTTTCCTTTAAAGTTTTTGATGACCATATATTGATCTTTCTTATTTTAATATTTTGGCTTGAAATGACAACAACCCCTGCTCTTTAAGGGCACTTCTGAAGCTTTGAAGTGTTATTCAGATTACATAAAAGTATTTTAATAACCATGAAAAAAAGACACTACTGCACTCAAAATTATGTTTTGACCCGGACCACTGAGCAGATTCAAAGAAGATTCATATTTTACAGTAAAGTTTATAAGATATATTTAATTACTTGCATATTGTTCCAGGAACGTATTGTTTCATTAACATTTGTGCTAAGTTATCCGTTATTATTTCATACTGAACAAACTATTTACATGTATGTAGTTTAATATTTTTCTGAGGTACGAGTGTGGGAATCTCTTCAGTTATCTCATCTAAGTAATTAAGTAATAATAACATAACAGTCATGTAAGCTTTACCTTGCAATTTTTCGTTAATGAGATTTTTGTTTCCAAACGTTTTAACTTACTTATATTACTAGAAAAAATAATGTTGAACGCTTCTTTAAATTGTTTACTTTTCTCTTACAAAACAAAAAGGGCAAAGAGGTGAAAACAAAATGTAGCAAGGTATAACAATTCTCAGGAATTGATTATATGTAGCCAGAATTTACAAATAAAGTTTTGTATCTTTGATACAAATACAAAAGAAAATCTTACAAAAACCACTACAGTTACTTCACACTACTTCTGTTATCTTGTTAGTCAGCAGGTTAACAACTAGATATTTGTTGTGATTATTGCGTCTCAATTGTTGTCACGATTAGTAAATCTGTACGAACACCTAACTATTAATTAATTATCAAATTATATTTATATATAGTCTGATTTATCCTCCATTGCGGCTGCTAATATGTTATTGTCTTCAATAAACTCCTAAGAAAAACATTCTGTGTGTGTGTGGTAGTCGAATCCGGGACTTGCTGATAGAAGTCTAATGCATTATGAACTGGATCAGAAACTCCTTTTAGTACATCCATCTAATAACAAGTTGAATTTTCGTTAGATTGATTTAAAAGCGTTATTAGTTAGGTGGCTTTCAGGCTTCAGTAGATCATCAGTTGAAATGTAGGATTAAACCAGTTTCTAACAAATATCTGAATATTTAAAAAAGTGAATAACTGTTAATAAGACTTAGATGACCACAGAGACCATAATATTATAAAGCAGTTTCATAGACAGTTGCATCAAACGAAATAAAAACGTTTCTATAAACAATTAGAATAAAACATAAATCTGCTCACCTACAAAATATGATAAAGCTACAAGAACAGCAACTGAAACAAAGATAAGGGAGAGAGCAGCACATTTCCAGCTACAACGAGATGACAGTGTTTTCCTCAAATGTAATCGAGAATGAGCAAAATTGTGGTTTGCCAAAGGACGTTCTATGTTGTTAAGGACGGGAACAACAGGCACAGGTGGTCTAAAATAAAACAAAAATATCACCTGAAACAGAAGGTTTATCTATACCCGTCTTTTCTTTTTAATGTTTTTACCAAAACAACTACAAATTTCCTTACAGTTTCATATACCTCAAATAATTCTCAAACCTTGCTCTCGGTATCAGTTACACGCGTCTTTTCACACACTAATATGCTCCAGAGAACAAAAAGAGACACAAAACTTCCAAAACAAAGAATACAGTATCTTACCGTAATTTTCCGATTTCCCCCTTGTTTTCATTCCTTTTCTTTACATTTTCTAAGTAATATGTATTTAATATATTTTTTTTAAATGCATCTAGCAAAAAGGGTGAAAAAAATAAATACTTTGAATAAGATAAGTTTTGTGTAAAAAATATTTGAATGCACTTAAATCTTAAAGGCGTTTGTATTCTGATGCTATGATTAGTTGGATAAACGGATTGTGTGACAGCTTAAATCTTCGGGCTTCAGGTGTCGTCTCGTCCGGCGTAACTGGTAATAAACTCAGCGTTCGTTCATTAAATTTCTGTTGCAAACATTGCGCCTCATATAACAACGCTAAAGCATAAGATTTAGCAATGGACTATTTTTTTTCTAGATTACCCTTTAATCATGCCCACTACAGAACGTTTTCCATTTTTTTGTAATATTACATCTTCAACAAGGTTTTGTACTTTTTTCATATATCACAAAGCTCAACTGAAATTCTTAGAACAAAAGAAATTATGTATCTTCAGAAAATGTTGCTTAAATAGATAAAAAACATATTCAATGCGAATACTCATTTTTTCTTTCAAAAATATGAATATAATATGGAGTTTTTGTACTAATGTAAAATGAAATACTTCTCTCTTTTACCTTACACATTTTTTTAAAGCTACTTTCATTTTTCAAAAACATATGGCTACTTAAAATCATTGGTTTATATTGAATACCCTGAACTAAATGATTTAGTTTCTAAATAAGTTGTGCACTTTAAGTACGACAATAATCTCCACCGACTTCTGTCAATAACGTACAATTTTTAGGGTTATAAAGGATGATACGATACTACGTTTATCAGGCCAAATGTATGGCCTGTAAATATATATTCAGAGTAAATAAAGTAGAACTGAATTATTTTAACCCATGAGTAATATTTATGTTTTATTAGAATAATAGCTTTTTAACCAACTATTTTGAAATATTCGTAACAAAAAAATTAAAAACCTCCAAAGATAAAGATACCCAAAATTCGTTCAAAACACATTGTTATAAAACGACCCGGCATGATCAGGTGGTTAAGGCACTCGACTCGTAATCCGAGGGTCACGGGTTCGAATTCCCGTCACAACAAGCATGTTCACCCTTTCAGCCGTGGGGGTGTTACAAGTGATGGTCAATCCCACTATTCGTTGGTAAAAGAGTAGCCCAAGAGTTGGCGGTAGGTGGTGATGACTAGCTGTCTTCTCTCTAGTCTTACTCTGTTAAGTTATTCCCAGCACGTACCTTTCTTCATGCTTCCTATTGAAGTCTAATATTTTTAAGCACTATGACAGATCATACACTTAGCTTGTACTCAATACATTCGGTAGTTCTTAACATATTTCAAAAATATGTATCGTGCTTATATAATATTCATCGGATTAGTTTTTTAGCCATTTATAATAAACATATATGTGTAAATACAACACATAGTACTTCGCTAACCTACATACTACCACTATTATGCAGAAATATTACATTTAACTATACTTACTCTTAACATAAATGACCTTTAGTAGTTCAAAAATTAACGTTTTTTTATCTACTTGGTGTTTTAATGCAATCACTTAGATACTTCACAGTACATTCGGCAAGGCATGTATGCATCACTGTTACATTGCTTAAAAATGTTACGTTAGAGCCTCCAATCCTCCAGGAAAAAGGAAAGCATTTATAAAAACACTTCATTCATTCGCATATGCAAAATGTATTGGTCGTTTGATGTGTACGGTGAATACTTGAGCCCGATAAATACAGAGTTTTGTAATAATATCCTGGGTAGTCTTGAATACTTTCATTTGCACATGATGTTTGTACCTGTCGGACAAGGTACACTAAATTGAAGACCCATTTTATGACCGAATGGTTCAATTATATATCTCATCAGAGTCTAGCAGTCAGTGAATAAGACACGTTCAACTAGAAAAAATGTGGCCGTTAACTTCTCATAACTGACTAAAGAAAGCCTAAAGTGAATAAGTTATGAAATACGGCAAGCTTCAAGTCGTTTATTAATCAACTGATATTTTCAGTACTGATTAGAATTCGGTTATTTCTAACCGTATCATGGAAATGGCATTGCAGAAGCTCGTAAACTCAGACTTAAAATGGAAAACCTAGTTTCAGTGAACATTTCAGTGCAAACTGTTAATCTACGAATGACAGAAAGCATGTTACGTGTCGCACATTACTCTTCATTGTATTTGAGGTAGAATAAAAATATGGATACATATTGTTTCAATACTGAAAGCTACTGGAGGTGATGTAACGGCAGAGGTCGCTCAGGTAACAGTGATTAAAACTGCTTCGGTTTCTTTTCAAAGACTAACAAAAGTCAGAATGTACCTAAATTCTGTTGCTAATCGTATCTATTCCAAAATGCTACATTTCCTCTCTAAAATAAAAGGGTTTTCTCCAAGACGATAATATCCTTGTATTACCCAAAGTCCACCCCAAGAGCATGAATTTTATTTTGGTCATATTCCATAGGCAGCGCAATTACCAGCCCTTAATCTGAGTGAGTAATTTATGGTTAATTTCAAAGTTAGGTTTAATTTCATTAACCTCTACAACCGAGCAAAATACTTGTAATTCCAGGATATTTTCTTCATTAAACATTCTTCTAATGTGACATTGGGTAGGGGTCTTTATGAGTACCAGTCATTATATCGTTTTATACAGTAGTTTAAACCAAGTACAATAAATGTCAGAACTTTTAATGAACACTATTATATGACAAAAGGAAAGAAGAATTATTTAAAAAATAGGATATACCACTGTCTTTTGATTTGAAAATATCTGCTCGAAGCAGAAGAAACTAAAGCATTTCTGTTTCGTTATTTAACATTTTTACTTATGATACAACATTCTGCTGGACGCTAATAGCAATAAAACTTTACATATAAACTTTCAAATAACATGTAAATAATGTAATCCTCATCTGTATAAATACAATATATTCTGTGCACCAGTCAAGTACAGTCCTAATTATTTTTATTCGTGTATCTCTATAGCAGTAAGAACGTTATTTACTAAAGCTTTGTGTGATAAATTAGTTTACGAGTAAGCTGAGCCTGCATATTTGGCGTGCTAATGACATTTTGCTTTATATCTTTGAAGCTTATTCTTGGGTGCTTATGTATCCACTTGATGAGAAATCCATTGCTTGTTTGAGTAAACACAGTTGAATGTGTATACGTATCATTTACTGTTTGATAACGTGCAAAGTTTGTCTAATGATGTAGCTGGAGGGAGATGTAAGACAAGCTGTAATTGGAGAGCATGCTCTACAATGGCGTGCTATTTTGCTTCACCGTGATCAACTAATTGATTTTGAAGATAAGACAACCTGATAAAACATTTACACGTTGAATTTATACGGACTTGTTACACGCTCATCTCAAACTATAGTTCAGGAAAACTAGAAACTCTGTCATTTTCCTCTGCTTTTGTACACATGGTATCATTACCTCCTCTAACAGGTAACCGAAACGATAGAAAATAAAATGACGTGGCTGAGAGCTATGCACAACTTGTATATAAAACACTGTTAAAGCCTTAACCTAATTTTTAAACACAATGTAACTGTTTAATTGGGAGATATACTTAAGAAGTAAAATTGCTTTCAAACTCAATTAATGGAAACAAATTAGTTAATATTGTATAAAACCAAAGAAACCACTGTCTGGCTAATAAAGCAAACAGTAATTTGCTTAATTAATTAGCAAACATTTGGATAAGCAAAACCAACTTTTTTGGTAACGATGAATAATAATCTTCAAAAATTGCACATTAAACCATAGCCTCTAGCTTTAAACCGTGACCAATAAAACAAAATCCACTATTGAAATAACAAAACAATATCACGAGCATACCAAATAGTGTGAACTAAATATATTTTTTGTGTTCTTTGCAATGTCCTGGTATCTAGTTCTATTTTGAAGGGAAGCATTACCAAAATTCTTTGAAAAGAACATTCATTTTCCTTTTATATTATTCTTAGTCACTAAAATATTCATGGACGGTATCTGCAGAACTTGAATGTACATATAAATCAATTTTAAACTTTCTTACTGCTCATAGACTGCAATTAGTTTTTTTCTTAAAAATGTGAAAGATGAGAGACATTGAACATCTTATCACTCATATATCTTTATCAGGAGTATTAGCACCTGTGAACGATAAATTGTTTAAAAGTACAGATTCACTACAATTGGCACGTTCATTTTTAAGTCAGTTTACTAGTTTTTCACAATAAAAACGACTTTAATATTTCAGATTATTATGTTAACTCCTACAGAATATATATCTCCTTAGTGGTTTATCGGTACGTTTCAGGACTTACAGTATCGATATCCGTCATGGGCAGAACACAGATAGCTCATTGCGTAGATTTGTGACTTGTGAATCAGAGAAACACACCTGCTAAATATCACGGCACACTCATCAGTTTTTCAGGATGCACTACTTTCTGTGCAAATCAATATTTTATCCATTAATCAACAGATTGACCAAATGACACGAATTTCTATTAAAACAATTGAAAAAGAAGTGGTAAACACAGTCTTTTTTTGAGCATTCTAATAAAAGGGACAATAATGGAAACTTATTTATTAGCCCTTATTTAATCATTTTTTTATTATGAGTATGGGCAGAACAACTTGGGAAAGAGAGTTTCCTGCCTGTGTGTATATAAACATCAGAATCTAAACTCCAATACTGAATTGTTATCATACATTTCAGCATGTGAAAGAGCATATTGTATTTCAAACTTTAAGAACATGTGCAATTGGTTTAAACAAGAATCCTATGTGCTGAAAATGCTCTTTGTATTTGACGTTTATAACCAATTTTAAACACTAACTAACATGCAGTTCAACTTCTCTAAATGTTTGCCCATTTATGTCCTATAGGCATATATTAAATACTATTACTCTTCAGTTGGTAGTATATAGCTGGATTATACTGTAAGGAACAGTTAATTTCGATTTTTCCGTCTTCGTTTCTTTTAAACTTTAATTTCATTCTCTTATGGTTTCAGATGTATTTCTTTCTGTTTTATGGGAGGAGGAGCGATTGAAGATAGACTCATCTCATCTGATTTGACTTGCTTTTTTTATTCAGTTATTCCTCTATGTTACCTGACACATATTCATCATCTATGTAAATTATCAGCTGTTTACTCTGAAAATTTTAACTTACACAGCCCTCATAACTATTTTATAACCTCAGGAAAGCATATTAAAATTTTACAAATGTTTATGTAAAATACCTTCGGCATATGCTTAATTTCAAAGTCATGTTCATAGCCAAGTAACACTTTTTATTCTACTTTAGAATAACCGAAGTTCTTTACTTAATTCATGTAGTTTCTCTCTTCTTTAGTTGTTATATCACGTTTTTTTTGGTTTGGTGAAGCGCAAACACATTTCTGAAACAGCTCAAAGAATTGAAATAAAATAAAACAAAGCTGTCATTTATGAGTTATACAAACAGAATATTTCCATTGGTTATTGACATTAGTTTCACTCAGTACGTATAGATAAGTGTCCAATAATTTCTAGTGCTACTTTTCGAAAAGTTGTAACATTTTAAGCAAAAAACGAGTGATTTTTTGCCTGCATTCGATTATTTTAATTTAGATCTAACAAGATTTAACTGGTTTTTCGTACTTTACTTAACCTTCAGTATTATAAAATATTTCAAGACAGAGGGAAGATATTATTTCTATGTTTTATCCCTCCATGAACTTTTCTTAACTTGTAATTACACGCGAAGTAGATATTTTGCTATATACATAAGAAAAGATAGTAAACTCAAAAAAATATATAAAATTTTCTGATCTACACTGGCGACACAATGATCCGTGTTCGAAGCAGTATAAAATATTATTTTCAGAAAGGAAGTAATGTGTCACCCTTTTATATATTTCTCAAAGCTCTGAGTTTCTTGTACATTCTCGAATTGAAACCAAACCTGTCGCATTTTCTTATCCCTAACCTATCTACTTTTCCATCTTATATAATAAAACAACTGAGTTTACAATAATGTCTTCTTCCTTTTGTTCTAGCTTTATTTTAGTTGGTTCAATTTTTTGTTGTTTTTACAAAGTGCAAGACTATTGTGACTCCTATCTATTTCATTTCTTACTTTAAAAAATGTTTGAGCTATACTCCATTTTTTTTCATGACAAATTTCATTTTATATACTTAACTTTTCTACTGGAATAAAATCTGGTTCTCTTTGACATCAGTTTAATATTGTTGTATTTAATATCTACTGTAGTAATGGTGTTTGTTTATTTTGCATGTGTTGGCTTTGTGTGTCCATCAATATGTCACAGTGATCTTTAAAATCATTTCCCAGAAGTATATTATGAAGCAGATTTTCGTTGGCTCAAACGACATGTCATCTCAGAGAAGTGATTTATGTTACATATATTTCCTTCCAGTCATTCATAATACCTATTTTTTGTGTTACTAGTCATGTTTAAAGTTAAATACTCAGCGCAAAATATAGTTTTATTGTGTAGAGTTTGTCAAAGTTTTCTTCATTCTTGAAGATTTTTATGTCCCTGAACACAAGAATTTTCTGTTATTTAGGGTATGCACTTGGGTTGGTCTCTTGGATACGAAAAGAGTGAAGTTTGAATTAATTTACATATAAACACAAACCTGTCTGAACATAATGATTTTTCTTCCTTAATGTTTAACTCTAAAAATTCATACATGTTTTTTTATTTTTGATTCTCTATCACCCTTATTTTGCCGTTATAGTTTCGAAGTTTACAGCTGTTGTTTTGGCTAGATTTCTATACAATGTTCAACAAAATAAACCTATTCAAGCCCTAGTTTGTTTTTCTTTTACAAGAAAAAGAGGCTGGTGTATGTTTAGCCCAAAGATACACAATGGGCTATCTGCTCTCTGTGCAAGTTATAATCGATAGATTTTTCTTTCATTATAGTTGATTTATAATACATAAGTAGGCCCGACATGGCCAAGTGGTTAAGGCACTTGACTCTTAATCTCAGGGTCGCGGGTTCAAATTCCCGTCACCCCAGACATGCTCGCCCTTTCAGCTGTAGGGTCGTTATAGCTTTACGGTCAATTACACTATTCATAGGTAAAAGAGTAGCCTAAGAGATGACGGTAGGTAGTAATGACTAGCTGCCTTCCATCTAGTTTTACACTGTTAAATTAGGGATGGCTAGCGCACATAGCCCTCGTGGAGCTCTGCGCGAAATTCAAAACAAGCTAAACCAATATATAAGCAAAGTACTAGAGACATTATATAAACGTCGTAATCAGATACTTCGTAAACATGTAAGTGATATAGGAGTTTTCTAAATAATCGGAGGCTTAAAAATTGAGAGACATAATTACAACTAGAAGAAAATAGAAAAAAATATTATTTAAGAACTTTGGATGAGATTAGTAACAAAATACAAAAAGCTCTTATTCTGAGTAATTCGTAACACGAGTAGTTTTTTACACTTCCAAAGATCCACAAATCAGACGAGATATTGCTGAAAACATAAAGTCAACATATTAATATTGTAAAACCTCGGAATACTTCAGAAAGAATGATTGTAAGAGCTAATCAGAAAATTAAGGATCATTTAAGTGATCTCGTAGACATTTTATTAGATAATCTTTTATTTCGTATTCTAAGTACCATTAGGAATGATTCTGAGTTTGTTATGTGTAGTAGGTCTATATCTGAACATTGAACATGATTATCAATTTAGAACTCTGGAATGTTTTCTGGATCAAAATGAAGAATCAATTCATCCCAGATTTAATAAACGTTTTATCTTAAAAGGATTTACAGTTTTAAAAGAGTGTTGTTGTTTTCTTCACTTATGAGGATCAAGTTTTCCATAAGATTTTTGGTATAGTAATACAAAAGTATTCTTATTCTGTAGATTTTTGAAATACAACTATTTAACAAATTACCGAATTATTTTGAAATATGTAAAATATTTTTAAAATTATTTCTGGATGATAGTTTAGTGACATGGAAGAAAAATCAAGATATTAAAACTTTTTTATTATTTTTTTAAGTTCAATAAATAACAAATTAAGTTCCCTTTTCAGTGAAAAACAAACTGAGAATCCCTCGTCCTTTTTTTTATATGTGCTGGTAAGTAATCACTTACCAGGAAAAGAAGTTATAACCGATATAATTTACAAGCTCACTTTCATATGTAGGTTTTTTAGAAATTATCCCAGATACATAAAATTATATGTTCTTGTATTCTTGCAAGTAGACTGCATAATTTAGTTTACAAAGAAGAAGTTAGAGTCAATAAATTACTAGAGCTAAAACAGTTTTTAGTTCGGTGTCAATTAGTTATATTGTGAAGTGTTTAAATTGATTATAACTTTTTAACATAAATATTTACAAACATAAATTCACAAATTTAAGATTTTATCTCTTGTAGTGACATTTTAAAATAAATATATTGAACTTCCATTTATTACACCTTTTTTAGTGACACATTGTTGAAATAAACACGTTAAACTCTTATTCATTAATATGTAATTAAGACAAATAGTAGATACGATAGATGTTTTTAAATGTACTAAAATATTTTAGAAAGAAGAGAACCTAATATTTTCTATGGATTACACTATGGAACAAAATTTTTACTTTTTTTCGTTCCTGGGCAGAAAGTGTTATTTCTCAATTGCTAATGCCTAAAGTTAATGGAAAAGACCTATTTTTTTTTCCAACTTTGCTTTTGTGACCTGGGTAATGAAATTTTCAAATTCATCCATTTTCCAGAACATTCCAGGTAGATTCAGTGCTGAGTATCTGATAGAGAATTTTCAAGAACTTTCTAGAATGTTGTAGAACGTACGAGAATTTTATAGAACTTTCCATGGTAATATATATACAGGGCTCACTACTCACTACTTCATTTTAGTCCTAGCTGACTAAGTGGACACATAGACCTATCTGATTTTATCAGAGATGACATCAAGAAGCTGCAAGAATTCTCCAGACACATTTTGCTATGTGTGTGGCCAATTTATCAAGACAAGAGCGAAAACGTACTCTGTGACAGCATCTGCTAAAATGTGTGAAGCCTACAAGGCATATTTCAGCAGACTTCAAAATGGTTGCATTCCGGATGGGTCTGGAAGGAGGCTTTACCAAGTTTTTCTGTTATCTCTTCCTTTGGGACAGCAGAGACACCGCGGCGCACTACAACAGGAAGCACTGGTCACAACGGACAGAATTCTCTGTGGGGAGGCACAATGTCAAGTGTGAGCCACTAGTGGACTTCCAGAAGGTGTTGTTCCCACCATTGCACATAAAATTAGGTCATATGAAAAAATTCGTCACAGCTCTTGATGAGGAGTCTGCAGCCTTCAAGTATCTTCGAGACTTCTTCCCTAAGCTGTCTGAAGCAAAGGTCAAAGCTGGTGTCTTCGTTGGACCACAAATAAAGAAGATTTTGGTGGGCACAGAATTCTCCAAGAAGCTCAGTATGAAGGAAACAAATCTTGGAGCAGCTTTGTCGCAGTGGTTCGGGGCATCTTGAGCAATCACAAGGCCGAAACTTACGTGGAACTGGTTGAAACTCTGGTGAAGAACTACGACAAAATGGACTGCAGAATGTTTCTGAAAGTCCATATTCTTGACGCTCATCTTGATAAATTCAAGGAAAATATGGGAGCATACTCAGATGAGTAAGGCAAACGCTTCCACCAAGATATACTGGACTTTGAACGCCGCTACCAAAGAACGTATAACGAAAGCATATATTTGGGGCTGATACGTGAAAATGATGTACATTACAGTCGCTAATCTCGAAAAACTACTCACTTCTAAACATTTTTGTATAACTTTAGTATAAATACATGTAAATCTTGATTCAAATTTTGTATTATTAAGAACTAATGTGAATGAAAATGTACAAATTTGCCCCTTTTTACATGGAAAATAGATAAATTTTATTATCCAGGTCACAAAAGCAAAGTTTGAAGGGAATAATGGCTATTGTCTGTATTTTTACAACATAAGCAATTAAAAAATAACACATACGATCCAGGAACAAAATTTGTGTTACATGGTGTTATTAAATAAGTCTAGAAAAAAATTTTGAGAAAACTATTTTCAATTATGTTTGTTTGTTTAGAATTAAACACAAAGTTACACAATGAGCTATCTGTACTCTGCCCACCACGGGTATCAAAATCCGGTTTTTAGTGTGGAAGTCCGCAGACATACCACTGTGCCACTGGGGGTCTTCAATTATGAAAAAAACAAATATGTTTTATGTAGTTTAAATTATAATGAAACTTTAAAAATAATTAAAATACTTTGATTTTCATTAAATAATTATTTATATGTCATTACAGATGTATCTTTGGTAATGTGCACATTGTGATGAATTCTGAATTGGTGAAACAGATAAGCTACGATTGAAGATTAATTCTCATAAATTCTGTGTCAGCTTTTCCGAAAACAAACAGCAATACATTCCAAAAAACATTTTAATAAATTTATTTTCAGGAAAATTGAAATTCTGAGAAAAACAATATACTTTTACGTGTTCTATTTTTGGTACATAATATAAAAGATTAATTTAAAATATATTTCATTTCTACGCCATTTTGAATAGATCAAAATAAGAGGGCAAGAGTAATCATTTCTTTAAGGTTTGCTAGAATATTGTAACGATAAAAACTACTTGTACTGTGAATCAAAGAAATGACAATAAAATAAGTAAGAAGTACATTTTCGTACTAATTTTTTAAAGATTATAGAAAGAGTTTTATAAAAAGACAATAGAAGGATCGAGAAGAAGTGAAATTATACATATATATTTAATTTGAATATATTTCCATGTACGTAATTTACGTAAGGATTTTATTTTGTATGTATTAATACTTGAATATATATATATTTAACTTTTAAATAATTGAAAATGATGCTTGGAATTTTTATTATAGATTTTCTGTATTATTGTATTATAAGGACTGGCTTTTGAGGTAATGAACCTATTAAAAATAATGAATAAGGCGAACAAAAAGAGGAGATTTCTGATATTTTAGTATTTATGTAAGTACATACATACATATATATGATTATTTCATAGTCTTTGCAAAACTTTTCCAATTTATCTGTTAACTTAAACATTGAGACCGCTTAAAGCAGTGGATGTATTAGTTGTCTGCAAAGTTATATTTATTTCATCTAAGCACATAAAAACTTATATTCAAATTCCTTTTTTCTACGAGGTATGAGTAACTCTTCAATGGCATAGACTCACGGTATATCTCTACTCAACTTAACTTATTTTTCCAACTAATACTTTCTCCCATGGTATTGTTATGTATCTCCAAGAAGCACTTCTGTCGTTTGTTATTATAATAAAACACAGTTTTCAGTAGTTTTGAATTGTCTGCATCGTTGCTTTTCCTGGTTTACGTGACTGTCACTGGATAGTTTATTGATATAACTTTACTGCACTGTGTTCTCTCAGAGGGTTAGTAATCCAGAATTTATTTCTTTTGCTACTGCTACCAGAAAATAACGGAAGATTCTGCTCACAATGCAGTATGATCATCTACCGGTTTATTTTAATCTTGAGCTAAATTTATTCATCGAATCTTCTCGGTACGTACTAAGAAAACTACAAAAATATTTATTTGAGAAATACAAGTAATGTGTATACAGTGTGGACTTTTTTCCATCTAGAGCACAACAAAATTTTGCAGATTTCCGTCACTCATTGCCTGTATTTTTATAATAATTTGCTTTTTTCATAAAAACCTAATTTTATAAGGCATTGAGTTGTCCTTAAGATTTTCACAGCCAAACCCTGGACTTGAGAAAAGAGCATAGGAATTTTAAGTTTTTCAGTTTACATGTTCTTCTAACCATTTAGCTTAAATAAAATGTCTCAAAGTTCTAAATTTATTTATCATTATAAAAAATATCACCCTAATAACAAGCAAATTAATACGTAAAATCTTTAACAACTACCCACGAGTGTTAAATTTGATTATTTTTAAGCTATAGTTTATTGCAGATTTGTTTACGTAACTGCATGTATCAGACTTTGTGTAGCTCAACTGTTGTGAATTGGCGCTTATTGTGTTGTTACGTCATGTTACTAGAACCTTCTTAGTTTTTTCGTTGTTTTAATTGAGTATTACCGAATCATAATATCTCGTAGTGTGTGGAACATGCTTGACCTCGATCAGTCTATAAATTCGTATCTGAAATGTAGTTAAATAAAAATAGTTACATGAGTAGTTACATCTTGACTGCGTTATTGTAAGTTTTGTCATAAAGAGCGTGTATTGGCGATTTATAAGGTAATATTATCACAGACGGTCTTATAATAATAGAGCAGAGAAGAAACATTTGTCTTGTTGATTGTGTTCTAAATTAACCGAACCAACCTGTGTGGACTTTCATGAAAGAAGACAATTATTTAAATCTTTGAATATAACAGCGTAACGAACATTTGTATATACATCTGATTTGTTTTAATATATTATTTTAAAATAAGTGTACTCTGTTTGTTTATGATTGAATTTTATCGCGAACAAGTCACAGACATCAACTGTAAAAACTACGACTCATATATAATACCTGGCAGGCTCTCTTAAAATAATACTTTTTTAAACATTACATTAATCTTACGACTAGCGAGTACTTCTACAGTTATACTGCACAAATTATAATCAATGTAATTAAACTGAATAAGTTCAAGGATTATCATAATTTCTAACTGGAAATTACATGATTAATCACACGATCTTAAGTTCACGAAAGTTCATTATATGATACTTACCTGTTTGTGTGTTTCAGTTCATTGTGCAAAGCTGGAGCTGAATTTTTATGTTGAGGAGGATCAAGTCTTTTCGGAATATCTGGGAATTCGAACTACTTATGAAAATTTCATCACTAAAAATATGATCTACCTAAATAAAGTAATTAACTATTATCATTTATCCATTTCAAATAGTAAAATATAGATTTAACATTTTATATACCACACTTCTTACAAAATGTGTATAACAAAATAGGTATTTTCTTTTTTAGCATTTTGGGCATTTCTTTTATTTATTTTATATATTACATTCCGTGCTATGCTATCTCTGTCTTCTCAAGATATTATGTTCATTAATTTTAATTATTTCAACGAAAATAGTTACTTTCATTTGTTTTTATATTATTTTCTACTAATGACACTTTAGTTCTTAATTATTATAATTCAACATAATGCACTATTTTTTTACATACGACATGAAAATGAATGGTACAAAACTACTGTTACGCTAAAGAAAAATGTGTAATAAATGTTGTATATCCTTTGGTGTCCTTCCGTATGTAATTTTTGATGTTTAATTACATAGGAAAAGGCAAAAAGGGTTGCTTTGCATCAACGAATTTTTTAAAGTAAACTATAAAGTTAAGGCTTCAACTTAATAAATCTCAGTTGTTTTTATTGGAAGGTTTATAGTGTTTAGTGTTATTAGGTCTATTAAAATAATAAATAAAAAGAATGTATTTCACTTATAAGAGTTTTCTAAATGCATATTGACATTTTTAATAATCTGTTCAACTAGCACTTGTGTTGAAAAAGAAAATAAAAATTATTTGTTTTTGTTTAACCTGTTCAGTGCCGTAAACGAGATAACTCGTCCAAGCCGATCGGTAACACAGCGACACAGACGAGTTAATTCGTTCTCAATAATACCTAACTTCAACTCTAGATGGCAGCACCATAATACATTTGACCTACTTACAAATTGTTTCACTTTCGATCCAAAATGGCGTCACTAAAAAGTTACAAAGTGAAGAAGCATTAGAGCTGCATTGTAGCAGCTGAAATACTTGGCAGTAAACAAGTTAAGATAATTTTGAACTTCATATTAACCAATCGAAAAATAATACGAATTAAAAAGACTTTTATCATTTCTGCATCACATATACAAACTTAGAATTTACACCGTACCATAACAGCTGGAGCTAATAATTAAAGAAAAGACGCTGTTTTCCAAAAAAAAAACAATTTAATTAAGAAAAACAGTATTATTATTATTATTTGTTATTTTTTTAAACTGACAGGGTTGTCTAATAACCATATTAATTTTGTACATTAAGTGACGCGAAAAACTACATTGACACTCTGATAGTCAATACTGCTATTCGGCTAAGAGTAATCGCCTGAATTGCAAGTGCTTCTGACTGATTGCCCTCACTCAGTTCCTTACCTCTAAATTAGGAACAGCTCTTAGTTAAGCGTTAGAGGTTTTGACCTGTCCTTTAGTATATATGTTGCATATTTTGTTCGAGGTTGAAAATACCAATATCAGTGTATCTTTTCATTGCTTCATAGATTATGACTAATACTGAATAGAAAACGAAAATAATTATTAAATAATATATTCTTTATGTGACAGATACGGTAAGGTTTCAAAACATTTTGCACATAATTTCACTGTAGTACCATAAAACCTTTTCTTTTATTGACATTGAATTTCTCAGTAGATAAAACTGAAGAACACTTACCACCAGAAATAAATAAAGACCCCGAAGGTGTCCTTGTTAAGTATAAACCCTCGAGATCACGATCTCTTTCCTGTCTCAAAGTGCTGGGTCTAATCAGGGGTAGAGGTTGTTTACCATCCCCTCGTGCCGTAAAGTTCTCCCTTCTTGATCTATTCATGGACATGTTTTTTCTTACAGATGCTGTATCTTTTTTTGGAACTGCAGGATCCAACATATCTGCCACTTGTCATAAAAATATTGATTGTTACATATAAAACAATGTACAATGCTGCTTCTTATTACAAATTCATACCGACACATGTTTCCTGCAGTATAAAGTTATGTGTTTTTCAATCTGTCTTAATATTTTAGTGTATATTTAATATTTATATGTAAAAAAACTGAGATAGTTTTTTTTTACTTTTTCGATATTTTAAAATTCGTCATAAAGAAAGACGTTTGCGAAGTAAAACAATTATTCACGATTTTCTCTTTTCTTTGTAAACTTTACAAAAACAGCCAAACAGTAGTTTATTGTTTTAATATAAATTTACATTTTTTGCAAAATAGCTTAGTTAAAACGCTTAAATACAAATGCTTATTTGATAGAAACATTCTTATATCTTCATATTCTAATTAGCACCAATTATTCTCCTAAAATAAGATAATAAAATGTGTTGTACAATTGAAAAGGTAGGTTCTAAAAGCTAATTCTTATTCCGATAGTGATCAGATTCATCCATATTAAAGACGTGTTT
This sequence comes from Tachypleus tridentatus, assembly GCF_004210375.1. Classification (NCBI taxonomy): domain Eukaryota; kingdom Metazoa; phylum Arthropoda; class Merostomata; order Xiphosura; family Limulidae; genus Tachypleus; species Tachypleus tridentatus. The sequence continues at coordinate 92,650,366 of NC_134837.1, forward strand.
GTTTCTGTAATCTTAGATCCTATTCTTGCTCATCAGTTCTACTGATGTTGAACTTTGTAGCTAAGGCGCACGTATTTGCTTCTCACGACTTGTGGCAAAGTAACTTTAAAAAAAAACACTTCCTTCTCAGTGACTTTACAGTTTTTTGTCTCTAGTAATCTACATACAGAATAATACGTTTCTGAAAATATTATATTGTTACCAAACCAACTGCATATAAGCATAACTGAAAAAGAGTTCATATACAATAGGTTTCAGATCACTTGAAAATTTCCAAATGGTCAATCCCACTATTCGTTGGTAAAAGAGTAGCCCAAGAGTTGACGGTGGGTGGTGATGACAAGCTGCCTTTCTTCTAGCCTTACACTGCTAAATTAGGGACGGCTAGCGCAGATAACCCTCGTGTATCTTTGAGATAAGATAAAGTATGTCTTGCCATCAATATTTTCTGCATTATTCATTTTTCATCTGCTAGACGTTTGTTTTGTGAATTTCACGCCAAGTTGCAGGAGAGTTACCTATACTAGCCGTCTCTAATTTAGTAGTGTAAGACTATAGTGAAGGCAGTTGGTCATTAATACCATCTGCCAACTTTTGAGCTACTCTTTTTATCAACGAATAGTGGGACTGACCGTAACATTATAACGCCCCTATGTCTGAAATGACTTATCTGATGGGGATTCGAACCTGCAAACTTCAGATTATGAGTCGAGATTTCTAAGCAATTGGCAATGCCTGACCCATCTGTTATATAGTTTAAATAATTACTATTTTCGTTTGCTCTAGCTAAAAATTCTCCCAACACATTTAACCTATAATTGGCTTTCAGACTTTAGAGACAAAGCTCTATAATTATTTTTGTGATTCGTAGCAAGGCTGAAAATTTACCCAATGTTAATCGTGTGCTGTACCTTTCCGTTTCTGTATATATTGTGAAACTATTTAATATTGTTCAAATTACTGATTCTATGTTGTAAAACTACTTAATATGGTTCAAATTACCGATGCTATGTTGTAAAAATACTTAATATTGTTCAAATTACTGATGCTGTGCTGTGAAACTATTTAATATTTTTCAAATTATTGATGCTATGTAATAACAATTTATTGGTCAATTTGTAAAAATTTCAAACCATTATATAATAAAAGAAAAACTAATTTTGAGCTCAGATTAAAGAGTTCTTTACTGCAAAACTTTCTGTTTTATGGTTTTATAAAATAAGAAAAACATATTTGTCTCGTTTCGCAATTTTTGTTGTCGACTCGTCATAGTCTTTGATCACTTTGAATGTTGTACGATCGCGTGATGATACAGTCTTTATTCTTGTTTAAAATATATCATTCAAGATATTTTCTTTATGTACGCCATATATCAGTGTTTTCCTATCATTAGTTTTTTATTCTTTTTTTCAGGTTATATTACTAACTTAAAATGTTTTGTTATGATTAAATGTATCTTTGACCTTTAAAAAATTTAATCAATTTGTTTTTGAGACAGTAGAATATTGGTTGAAAAAGTACTCTTTTATTTCTTCCGATTCCCATTAAATTCGTAAATTTTATTAGTGCTGTTCTAAGTTTTGAAGAATATTCTAGGTAACAGATTCATTGCTATTTTTAATGAATGAGAAGCACATTAAGCATTTTCAGAATAAGTGGTAGAAAGATTATGATTTCTGTATTGTATTTGCCACTTGGTTGGAAGCGGTAAGTTTTCGGATTTACAACGCTAAAACCTAAAGCTCGATTCCCTTCGATGAGCACAATAGATAGCCAGATGTGGCTTGATTATGACAAAACATACACATATTGTTGTACTTATTTTTGTTATTTCAGTCAGAAGGAACCTGAATTCTAATATTCAGAAATTCTAGCTGCTCGTTTCCTTAATCGTACAAACATTATGCGAAGGAATGCACATATAAGAATCGTCAACGCACGGAAAATGTTCAAAAATACGATATTGCTGGGGAAGCATCATTTGCATTTGTTAGTCTTGCCTGCATACGAAAACGAACGACATTTTCAAGCTCGTCACTGCTCTAAGTGTAAGAGTCATCAGCCAGTTTGCATTACCTTGCATGTAAACTAAACGAAAGCAGAAAGGTGTGCGATGTAGAAATCACGGTGTCTAGTGAAAATAACTTATTTACGCATTATATATATGTATATTTGAACGTGAGATTTGTATTCAAATATTAGAATGTGCTATATGTATTGTTACTCAAAATGGGTGATTGAATTCAAGTCGAGAACTTTCATAAACGATGAATGATTTTGTAAATAAATAAAACATTACACTGTAAAATTTATCATTATTTCAAAATAATAGTATTATAATCTATAGCATTGATGAAGGAGATTTGTTATTAGTTTCACGTTACAGGATAGTGTAAAGAAAGAAAGCTAATGCCAAGACCAGAAAATATATATGGAACCTCAGGTCTTATGTATGATTTATTTTGAATTTCGCTCAAAGTTACAAGAGCGCTAACTACGCTAATCGTTCCTAATTTAGTAATCTAGAAAGCAGCTAGTCATCACCACCTACCGCCAACTCTTGGGCTACTCTTTTACCAACGAAGAGTGGGATTGACCGTAACATAATAACGCCCCACGGCTAAAAGGGCGAGCATGTTTGGTACGACGGGGTTTCGAACCCGCGACCCTCAGGTTACTAGTTGAGTGCCTTAACCACCGAGTCGGGCCTATCTTATCTTGATTAAACTCAGATCCGTGAATTCATATTCGTCAATATTACAGTTCACAAACAGCCTGTTGTTACGTCACTGCAGCAGTAATAGCTGTTATTATTAATACGAGACAAATTACACTGCTGGCCAAAATCTTAGAGCCAATGAATATAAAGAAAAAATATGCATTTTACGCTGTTAGAATCAACCACTTATTTTTGAGTAAATCTTCAAAAGATGGAAATAACAAAAGGGAAAATAAAAATAAAAAACATTTTTATCATTTAATAAGGAAAATGTGAACACTATGAAATTGATTCTTATTTCGAAATAGGCTTAAGTCTTCATAAAAAATGAACATGAAAATCTCCAACAACGACGAGAATATGAACGCTAGCATTGTATTGTTCTCCTTTATATGAATATAAAGCGTAAGCTCAGTGTACCGATATGAAAACTCTAAAACCTACTTCGCGGAACTTATTTTTTTTTTACTTTGTACTTGCTTATTTTCTGAAGCTGCATTCTTACTGTTGTAGTTCTTCCTACTTGACTGAGAACTGCAAACATTCTAAGTTGTGCAATTACTTCAGTTTCGGGCAGTGGAAGTGTGAAGGAAAACTGACCAGCGTCAAGTACTTTCTCTGACCAATGTTAATGCCATTTCTCATGAAATCAAAAGGAAAAATACATTTCGATAAAAACGAAAAGTTACCGCTATCTTTCAGGCTTATTTTGGATCAGAAATGATAAAAATAACATAACAATTGCTAAACTAAAATCGAAAAGAAAAAGACTTAATGCTAGGAATGGCGGAAGATGCACAAAATTTTAGCTCCAGAAAAATATTTTGAGAAAAAATTAAGATGCTTAACATAGATGTTGAAAGAATGAAAACGTTACACACGGAATATACCGATAGTTGTATTCGACATTTACCGAAATAGTGAATATAAAATAATAACTTATGAATATAACTAAAGGTCACAGTATGTAAAGAATAAATTTATTACGTCGCTTTTTCCAGTTATAATTTCAATAATAACTTATTAGTTTTTGCTTAATTGTATAAGTTCAGCATGGCAAGATAGCCAGGGCTCTCGACTTGTAATCTGATAGAAGCTGGTTTGAATCCCCTTCGCACCAAACGTGTCGCCATTTAAACCGTGGGAGTAAAAATAATTCGAGTTGAATCCCACTATTCGTTGATAAAAAGAGTAGTTCAAAAGTTGGCGGTAGGTTGTGATGACTAGCTGCCTTCCCTCTGGTTTTACACTGATAAATTAGGAAAGGTTAGTGCGGATAACCCTCGTGTAGCTTTGCGCGAAATTCAAACCAACTGAATTGTATAATATTTAAATTAATATATTATTATTATGCTAAAATATACAATCATGTGAAAAAGTTAGGACGCCCTATGAAAGCTGGTGTATTTTTGTAACATGTTTGGATATACGAATATTTAATCTCAATTTCAACAATACTGAGAGATTATAGGAATATAACTAAACAATTAAAACTGAAGAAAAGACTTTTCAAGATCTCCTGTAAATGTAATTCTACACAAATGCATATTCTAACTAAGAAAAAAGTTAGGAAACCCTACCCCCTAATAGCTGGTGTTACCCCCTTTGGCTGAAATAACTGCAGTGAGACGCTTCTTGTAGCCATCTACCAGTCTCTGACTTTGGTCTGAAGAAAGTTTGCCCCACTCCTCAATGCAGAATTCTTTCAGCTGAGATGTTTGAGAGGTTTTTTGCATGTACAGCCCGTTTCAAGTCACCCAACAGCATCTCAATGGGATTAAGATCTGGGCTTTGACTCGGTCATTCCAGGACTCTCCATTTCTTAGTTTTCAACCAGTCCTTGGTGGATTTACTGGTATGTTGTGGGTCATTGTCGTGTTGCAGGGTCCCGTTCCGCTTCAGCTTTAATTTTCATACAGATGGTCTCACATGATCTTCAAGCACCCTCTGATACACAGTAGAATTCATGGTGGATTCTATGATTGTGAGTTGTCCATGTCCTGCTGCAGAAAAGCAGCCCCAAACCATGACACTTCCGCCTCCACGCTTCACAGTTGGTATGAGGTTCTTTTCCTGGAATGCTGTATTTGGTTTACGCCAAACATGTCCTCTGTTCTGGTGTCCAAATGATTCAATTTTGGACTCATTTGTCCAAAAACATTATTCCAGAAGTCCTGGTCTTTGTCTACATTCTCTCTGGCAAACTTCAGTTTCGACTTGATGTTTCTCTTAGAGAGCAAAGCTTTCGTCCTTGCACACCTCCCATGCAAGTTACACTTGTGCAGTCTCTTTCTGATTGTAGAGGCATGCAATTTCACATCAACAGTAGCCAGAGCCTACTGTAGGTCCCGTGATGACATGTTAGGGTGTTTGGAGACCTCTTTTAGCATCTTGCGGTCTGCTCTCGGGGTGAACTTGCTTGGACGACCAGACCTGGGCATGTTTGAAAGTTCTCCACTTGTTGACTATTTTCCGGACAGTGGAATGGCTGATTTCAAAATATTTTGGGATCTTTTTACATCCCTTATCAGACTCATAAGCTGCTACAATTTTCTTTCTGAAGGCCTCAGACAGCTCTTTTGCTCTCACCATGGTGCTCACTCTTACTTCAACAGTCAGGATCACACCAAACGAAATGCCTGAGGTTTAAAAAGTGCAAGCCTAATTCACAATGCTGAGTAACAATCTTCTAATCATGTGCATCTGGTGTAATACATCTGTGTGTGAGTTGAGCTATTTTAAGTGGAAATAAATGTGGGGTGTCCTAACTTTTTCCTCAGTTAGAATATGCATTTTTGTAGAATTACATTTACAGAAGATTTCGAAAAGTATTCTGCATTGAGGAGTGGGGCAAAACTTTCTTCAGACCGATGTCAAAGACTGGTAGGTGGCTACAAGAAACGTCTCACTGCAGTTATTTCAGCCAAAGGGGGTAATACTAGCTATTAAGGAGAGGGTGTCCTAACTTTTTCCTCAGTTAGAATATGCATTTTTGTAGCATTAGATTTACAGAAGATCTTGAAAAGTCTTTTCTTCAGTTTTAATTGTTTAGTTATATTCCTATAATCTCTCAGTATTGTTAAAATTGAGATTAAGTATCTGTATATCCAAAAATGTTACAAAAATACACAGGCTTTCATAGGGTGTCCTAACTTTTTCACATGAATGTAAGCTTAGAAGAGTCAGAGAACAATTAGAATGTGTAAACCATTTATATATAGATTAATCAAAATTATAATCTTAAATAAATCCAAATTAACCAGAACCATTTTCTAAAAGAGACACAAGGCACCGAAAACCAGTTGCTTGTTAACAAAACCATAATGTTTAAATCTATTCCTTGGTACTCGTTTTTATAACACTTGGATCTCTCTACCATACACTTATCTAAGAAGTCAATGAGACAAGAATAGTGTATTTCTCTGGATAAATGGTAGTGTGCTCTTATACTTTATTAAAATATTTTTTGTAACTTCCATCAGTCTGGTAAATGTGCAGGACTACATATACATGTTCTGTGATAAGTATATTCATACTTTGTGTGTTTTCAACAAGAGTGGGTTTCAGAAGAATACCACCAAAGTTTTTAAATACTTTGTAATTGATAATCCACTTTATTTTCCTTTGAATTTTTTGATTAAAACTTATTGGTTGTAATAAGTAAACGACACTGACTTAATTTTTCAGTCTAGTATGCAGATATTTGTCTAACCGATAGACCTCCCAGCTGTAGATTTTACTGCAAATTGCCGCTTACAATGTTGTTAACACCAAGGTACTGAATCAGTTATTCAATGCATTCCAGTAACTAAAATTCTGTTTGTGATTTGTGATCATCGACAATTTTAAATCTCTCATATGTCAATTTCGATCTTAGCCTAATTCAAGCTCAAAAACTATGTAATTATATATAAAAATAACTGTCTATTCTTCTCAAAACAAGATATACCCACGTGATTTACGCTCTTTATCACTTCTAAAGAAGAGAGGTTGTATCCTTGATGTACAATATGACTTCCATTGGAAAAGTTTATTGTATATTTCCCCAAAGTATATTTTATTTTACAAGATTTTTTCCACAAGAACGAACGTTATACCCTAGTCGAATCACCTAGTTTTGTATATTACTGAGGGTAGACGACGTTTGAAGGCACATGAATGAATGCAGAAAAGAATACGTAAGAATATCTCAACCATATTCTGTCAGCCGTATCCAGAGCTGATGAATCCATTTGATATCAGAGCTCATGAGGAGCTACTTATATGATCAGTTGTTTGAACAATAACTGTAATGGATTGAACTAGATTAAGTAAAGTATAATTATTATCAAATTTATTGTGTCATTTATAAATCATAATTACAATATAAGAATTGTTAACATATTATCTATTTTTTTGCCAATGATATATTGTTATTACTTGAATTAACTGTACTATCATTCAGAATAAGTTCTAAACGAAAGCTAATCGTTTTATTTCATGTGTCAGAGGAAGAAAATTGCATTAGTAATTCTAAGAATTCGTCAGTGAAAGCAAAAAAAAATCTAATTTCAGTGCCATCATCGTTATTTTATATTAAGAATGTTTGATAAATATGTAGAGAAAGCTTGAATATTATATAGTAAATATGGGAATAGAAAATATTTATTATGTTTACAAACCACACGTTTAGTTTTAGAAATTATACATCAGGCTGGCATGCATTATTAGATATAGACCATATTTAGTGTGAAAATGTTACAACTTGAACCAAATTGCTGTTATACAGTTATATTCTTTACAGAGAAAAGGGCTTGTATATGTGAAGTGAACTGAAGCTCGTCAGGGTTTTTGTTATTAATTGCAAGACCAGAACTAAACTAGGCTTTCAAAGAACTTTAGCACAGTTTACGGGCCATATAATTCTTACTGGATGTCTGTGGCATAGCTTCTCAAATCAATCTTTACTGATTGTGCCAAAGATGTTTTATAGGGTTATGATTATGGTTCCTAACAGGTCAATCCGAAACGTTGATACTTCTCTTTAAAATCAAGAATTAGTCGTAGATCTTACTTGGCAGGAACGATTATCTTGCTTAAACAACTGATTAGTCGTCATATATATATTTATTCATTTAAAATATATTGATATCCCAGTGGACATGTAGACGCTTCATGGGTAAATTCAATGCGTAACGTATATAAAGCAAGGCCCCTTCATATAAATCAGTTAAAGGTACATCAACACATTCATGAACAAACCGTTGAACTGATTGGTTCGAATTCGGATTTTTCAAGGCTTCAGATAACACATCCAATCAGAGAAGATTGGTTCAAACATTTCTTGACAGTGATTTATCGGTTCTTTATACGAGCTCTTCTAAAGTTTTCTCATCCATAAAAAACCTCACGGACTTCACAGATGGTTATTATTCCAAAATAACTTGAATATGTTCATCTACTAGAAAAATAATTACTGGAACTTTTAAAATTGCGGATTAGTAAATGATTGTTATGATCTTACAGCCTGTTCACTCGCGATGATCGATTTTTAGCCGTTGTGAGTTCGACGCCTAAATACCATTGATTTATGTCATGTACGGTAGATTGCACGTAACCAATCGCTTCTATTATAGGTACGGATTTTCTAAGTATATAGCATCTTATAATTTTCTACTCTCAATTACACCTATTTAGCGGAATTTTGGCGTGTTACTTCCACTAATTTACCTATCTGGAGTGTCTTTAATTAAATCCACTCAGAGTATTTGTAATGATTATTAAGTAGCTCACTTTAAATGCCCAAGAAACGAAAAATATGAAATCCTTTTCATTATATTTCCAAATTTACTAAAAATTAAGAAAAGACGGTTATTATTTACAAATTAAGACTATGAAAGTGTTTTACTTTTATATTTTGGTTTGGTTTGTTTTGAATTACGCCCAAAGCTACAGGAGGGCTATCTGCTCTAGCCGTCACTAATTTATTAGTGTAAGATTAGAGGGAAGACAACTCGTCATCACCACCCACCGCCAACTTTTGGGCTACTCTTTTACCAACGAATAGTAAGATTGACCGCAAATTATAACACCCCCACGGCTGAAAGGGCTATAATATTTTCGTGTTCAACTTCTACGTCGTTTACAAACAGTTTCTTTTATATTTGCATGAAACAATATTTAACTTACAATATACCGTAGACTTACACGCTTGCAATACTTAAATACTAATGACGTAATGTAAAAACTTCATGGATTACATTTTTTAATTTTAGATTTTGAACTACATTTAAAATGTCATTTTTGCACATGTTTCAATGGGTATTAATATCAATATAATTTTGATTTTTGCAAAAAAAATTACAAATAACATAACACAATGCTAAATATTTTGCAACACAAATTTTATTTTAAAACATTTTAAAGAAGGTTGGGATTATCTACAGAGCCTTGAAGTCTGTGTTTACATAGGTTGTGTTAGTCTTGAGAAAAATTACATCGTTTCTGAAATAGTTATATGTTCTTCCTTAGAATATAGATGCTAATAAAATGGAGACTTTGAAATATTACGACAGCACTAGAAGGTACTTAAATGTTCAGTGATTCTACTCCAAACAATAAAAAACGCCAAAGCCGAATCAGAGATAATCCACTTGGGAAGTAATCGAACTTTTATTACTTCGATTACCTTGACAATACGAAATACAGTTGTTGTTGCACTGCAAACACTAATAGTACAAATAAGATAGAACGTTTTCCTATAAGAAATGGCCTGACATGGCCATGTGGTTAGGGCGCTCGACTCACAATCTGAGGATCGCGGGTTCGTATCTCCATCACCCCAAACATGCTTGCTAACCTGGGGGCGTCATAATGTGTCATTCAATTCCACTGTTCGTTGGTGAGAGAGTAGCCCAAGAGTTGGCCGTGGGTAGTGACGACAAGCTGCCTTTCCTCTAGTCTTAACAGCTAAATTAGGGGCAGATAGCCCTCATGTAGCTTTGCGCGAAATTAACAATAAGTCATACCTCATGTTCTGTAATTTTTGACGACTTAGAAGTGCAGAACTAACAAAAAGAATTTAAGAACAGAAATAATTGCAAGTAATTTTATGTAATTATTTTAACAGGTTTTTTTTATTCCAATATTGTAATTTCTACTCTCAACAGAAGTTTGGCTGAAGTACACGCCATCAAATGAATGAACATAATTTAAACCTAGATTTGATTTTACATAGACCTAGTTTACATAAATTCATTTTCACCAATATTTAACTTAAATTGAAGTTGGACATCCATTTCCGGAAAACTTATTGCATGAATACAATGTAATGAATTTTCCGAAATTAAGAAGCACATTGACTCATATTACTATTTTGCTATGTGCAATTAAAATATCTGTTTTGTTTATAACACACAACCTTGGCCTAGATGTAATAGGCTGAGGTTAAGTTAATACACTTATGATCGCTGTTGAAAAAAAATAATGACGTTCATGTTACACGTTATCAGTTTATTCTGTTTATGTATTAGCTCTGTAGAATGTCAAATTAAAAGAAAAAAATATACATATTTCTATGTTCATGCTTCCAAGTGTTATGTAATAAAAGCATAACGTTATCGCAATAATTTTGTAACGATGTTCACTTAGCTTATACACAGTTAAGGTAATAAATAAAATACGAAGAAAACTGAACATTAATTTGGATATTATTAGTGGAAGAGTGATCTGCTCAATATTAAGTTTTATTATAAAAAGGTTTTTTTATTGATTGTGTTTTTAGTAAGAGCTTCTATCAATATAGTAAATGTTGAAGTTACTGTAAAATAAAAGAGCCATAAAAGTGAAGAGCTTTATCGTTTACTTACCATCTGTGCAAAAAGTCATAATATAAAGTAAACAATCTTATCAACTGGTGAATCAGCAGTTAATTTACGGAATAAAAAGCTAAAATTTGATGTTCGATTATCCACAATAGACAGAGTGCAGGTTGTGTAGCTTTGCAAAACAAGTAACATGTTATTAACCCTTTAATGCCTTCTTTTCATAAAAAAGAAGAACAATATTTTAGATTATGTATAAGCAGAACTCCTTAGAATTTATAATACTGTCCTATGCATAAAGTGCATTTATAGATACATAGCCTATTGACTATTGTACTATTCTGGAATGTTTAATACACATACTTGCTTCAGTTATCATCAGCACAACGAGAGAGAGATAACAGTCCGATAATATTAAATACAATGTTGAAAACAATAAAACTATACTGAAGTGAAAATGCGTCTCTGCTGATCGGATAAAAATAAAAACCAAGACACTAATTTCTTTTGGAATATCCAAAATGGCTGATTTAAATTTGTACAGCTGTATTTGAGACTTTATTTTATAAAATGAGCCAATGCTTCACTTGAAAATACTCACCCTTTTATATATGTACTGCAGATTTGACAGAATAAAAATAGTGCTTAATGTAATGAAATGTTGTAATTATAATTTCGAAATTGTGGGTAAATTTGCAGCTGCACATGAAGCTCAATGAGTGATGAAGCATCAGCAGTTCTTGAAAGATTCAACATGTTTCTGGTAACATCAAAATATATACCCATTTAAAAGACATTCAAAAAACAAAATAGGTAAATAATCGACAATGGAACTAACAATTATTATTTAATATGCTCTATTTTAGGTGTAATACACCTTAATGTTTAATCTAACTTCATAACGACAAACACTTGAAATACGAAGATTTTTTTTTCATTTCAAGCAACAATACATAGTTCAAAACACTATACAGATTGCATGTTTGTGAAGTATTGTTATCAGAAAATGTTGTTTGTTGAGACTTTGTAGAATGGACGGCAACCGCCTGTTGTGAAAACAAATGTAGAAGACGTCATCCTCTACATTTGTGTCTCCACAACAGGTAGTTGCTGTCCATTCTTCAAAGTTTCATCATGAATACTCTGCCTAAACAATCTATCAAATAATGTTGTTTGTTGTTTTTCAGAACAAAGTTCAATAATAAGCTATGCATCTCACATGTAGTGAAACCCAATTTTTAACATCATAAAATCTCTGAGCAACTGAGATGGTGTTATTAAATAAAGAGTAAGGATGAATTATTTTTAATGCAAGCAATAACAATGCCTTAGTAGCTTAACTTTTGTTTTATAGTATCATTTTCACACTCGCAAGTACTGTGTACGTGTATCTATTTTAGTTTATTTAAATACTGCAGTTTTTGGTCATCTGTGCTATAAAGGGACAAAGGTTTCCAAAATTGCTTCTTTTCTCTTATACTTTTACTTTTATAACAAATTTATAGTTTAGGACAAGATTGAAACTAAAAGTATATCAGTATACGTTATATTTTAGATTAAACCTTTCCATGTGCACTAGCACTACTTCTAATAGCGCTGAAAATTTATTCAGCTCTGGGAGAACACTAATATCGTATTCAATCAAGAGTACACTTTACTTGATTTCCGAACTAGACCTATAAAAGAGATAAGAATAATATGATAAGTGTTTATTTCTAACTAATATTATTATTCTTACACAATTAAATATACAGTTCTTCTGCATAGTCTGAAAGTTCAAGAGTATCAATATTATGTAGACAAGCTGTACCTTAAAAATTCGAAGTGTGCTCTCTTCCAGTGGATCCAGTGATTTATGTACATAAATCTTCATGAACTGGATGGTCTCAAGTGAATGTAGCTTATACACAGAAAACACATTTTTATTCTGAAATTGAATATTTTAACATTGTATGAATGACAAATTGTTTTTAATGATATATTTAAAAGTTCCTGATGAAACCTAAGCAATCAAGTGTAATAAGTAAATAGGAAACTTTATCTCCTCTCAGATAAATAACCAACTACATTCTGTAGTTTACTTTAATTACAGTCAATTTAACATAAGTACTTTTTTCAGTAGGATTCTTCTCTACCAACATCTCCTATCGAGATTAGTGGTTAAGATGTACAGTGCGTGCTGGTACAGGAGAAAGCTACAAACAACATCTTCACTTTTTAAACGATCAGTTTTTTTTTAAATCTGTTTGTTGTACAGTCGTTGATTTTCTATACTGGGTTTTCAATATACAGCTTTATCTCTTAAAATTGCAAATGTACATGCAATAAAGTAGAGCGTTTTTTAGATTTTATCACAAAATACTTATTTGTGTAATGACTAAAGTAGAAAGTAGTTTATTTCGATAAAGATTTTGTTATGATACAAAACATGTTGTGTATAGCAAAATAACATATGAACGGTAAATATTCTCGGGTATCTCTATAAAAAAACAACTGTGAAAAAAACATTCTACAATATTTACCTGACATAGTAAATATGTTTTACTCATGTTTGAATAGAGCTAAGTGGAAAATAACAAAATAAAATATGTTTTATATGGAAGTGAAACCTGTTCTACAGTGAATATTATTATGTTAAATCATCTATTTCTGTTATGTTTATCAGATACTGTAAATTTATATAAACATCCATTTCTATTAATCATGGCAAAATACTCATATATATACCACGTGCTTTTAATTTCAACCAGCTTTCCATTTGAACAGTTCTTATAGATATATCAGTCATTCAGTCTTTTCATTTGCTCAGCCGTACGTTTATCTGTTCAATCTGTCTACCAACCCGCCGAGGCGTTTCTGTATTATATTTTGTGTATTTATTGGAATAGATAGTAATGGATAGTGATGGGTAGGTGAGGTAGTTAACTATCCTTATGAAATAACTGTCTTTACACATACACACACGTAATTGAATGAAACATTCGATATCACAAACTGAATATTTCTATGTGAACTACTGCTTGGGACATTTTATTATTTTATTTTCCGTTAAATGTACGATATGTGTAATAATAATATTTTGCTTTCACACAGACTCATTTTTACTGATTTTGACTGAGAAAATGTTGCTTTAAGTTCACATATGCAGCAAGTGTACACTCATTCCAGAACAAATTTCATTTTGCATTACTTAAGGAAGAAAAATGATAACACATCATATTTACAAGATGTTAAACCTGAGCATCACTAATTGCACTCCACTAAAGACGATAAACTTGGATGAGGATACCCCTGGAGTTAGTTGTTTGTGGTTTTCACAATGAACGATCAAGGATGGACTACGCATGCTCGTCATGGTTAATATTCGGCGTTGCATCTGATCATAGACGAGTAGGAATGTTTTGACTTTCAAGTTATTGTTCTATGATTCGTGCTGAATAACGGAATGCTCTAGCTTGTCAAGTAAATTGGTCATTACAGAAACAAGTAAAAGTCCTTGCACAAGAATTGCGATGCATGAAATAGCAAAGATTGGCCCTCTGCATACCACTAGTTGCGACTGTCTAACTGTTCAAATGGTGCCCTACAGTACAGTAGAAATACTATCTTCTTTTATTGTCACTTACAAATCGTTCAATAAAAACTACTGGGTTACAAAATTCAGAAGCGTCCACTATCTTAGAATTGTACAAATTTAGACCAGTGGGAAAAAATTAGTGGCCTAAAAGGCAGGAGAGTATGGTCACATCCATGTTACTGCTGCTGTTGCTGTACATATCACCTAAAGAGGACAGTAGCTTGCATGTGCCTATTCTGTAATTGTAGCTCATGATATTAAAATAACATCTGACAGCATTGAGACACACTTGCACCAGCCCTGTAAGAGTTCTGGCGATTTGACGTGAGTTAATCTACCCACTTCTCCTCACAACATGAAAGGTTTGCTACTCTAGACAATGCAGAAACTGTTGGTTTCCATCGCGCTGGAAGTGCACTGTCACCCCATTGATTATGGATAGCGGTTTTCCAAGTAACGTGGTGAGTTCTCACTAACTTTGACCACCATGCCATCGTTTGATATGCAATCTAGTGAAAATACAGTAAATACGAGAATTATTTTGCATCACTGTTTGTATTATGTGACCTTTACCTAGCTATACCTATATTTAATTATCAATTTTTTAATACTATATCATGGGTATGGTCAGTTTGCAAACTTAGAGGAGTCTGTTTATTCATTACTGAACTGCATACATACATGTTCAACTGGATATAATTTTGTGTATCATATACAACTAAAGAAATTGGTGGTTACATTATCTTAATCTAAACCACAAAGATGTGTTATACAGGCATACCATAAGTTTAAACCATCTTTTACTAATATACAATTTTTTGAAAGATTTTCATTTACTCGTATGTATGTGCAGTTTTCACGTTAATCAGGAAAATCATTAACTCAGTTATGCTCCAACTAACTATTGTGTTCTCACCACTACAGTTAACACTTTTTGATCATTTAGTTGTATGTGGCACGTGAAAATATATTGCAGTTTTTTCCACTTGTAGGTCAAGTTATATCTTAAGGGTACATATGAAGGAGTATCAACAATCATGAAGAGGGTACAGGCAAAAGCAGACAAGTATGAAGTAAATATTAACTGCACCAATGGTTAGGAATGTCGTAAGGAATCCCTGTAGAATGTGTTATAAGTTAGTGACCTTGACCAAGTAGACAAAAATGAGTTGTAAATGAAAGCTAAAGCGCGGTAGAAAGATTTGAAAGAAGAGGTTTGAAAGCGAATATAAAAATATTCATAGTAACGATGAGTGGAAGAGATAGAAATAAGAAGGGTAATATTACATATGTAAACATGAAGCCGCTGGAACAGAGAAAATACCTCAAGTACTTGGGAAGTATAATCTAAAGTAAAAGGGGAAGTGAGAAAGTTGAGAGATAAAATCTGAGCGACATGAACGAAGGGGAAAGAAGTAGCCACAATCATGTGTGACAAAAGCTTACTAAGGTCACTGAAAGCCAAAATATTTGAGACCATGATTAGACCAGTACTCATACAAGGAGGCGAGGTCTGGACCTTGAAAAGGAAAGAAGAAAGCTGATAAGAACACAAATAAGAATGTTGGAATAATGATGGGAGGGTTACTGAACTAAAAGAAAATTAAGAAAATGGATAGAATTTGTGAAATGGAGAAAAATGCAAGAGAAGAGATGTTGAAGTGGTTTTGTCTCGTGAAGACAAGAGAAGAATAACAGGCAATAAGGAAAACATTAAAGCTGGTAGTAATCGGAATGAGAACATGTTGAAGGCCGGTAATGTGTTTGAAGGATGGTATTAAAGAGTACATAAAAGAGAAAGGAAATGAAAATAGCTCACAATGAATTAAGATGACTGGAAGAGGGCAGCACTTTTGAAAGACGGAGACCCCTTTACTAAGGGAAGGAGCCAAAGAAAATATCTGAATAACCTATAGACTACAAATAGGGGCAGAGTGACCACAAGGAACTTCAGTACATTTCCAAATTCACGTGATGGTGTGACGCTCTTATAATTTCTAGTGGTAAGACTCTTGCAATCGGATCATTAGTTCGAATCCCCATCATCAAACATGCTTGCACTTTCAGTCGAAGGAGTGTTATAATGTATCAATCAATCCTACTTCGCTAAAAGAGTAGCCAAAGAGTTGGTGGTGAATGGTATTGTTAAGCTCCTTTCGTCTAATCTGTTACTACTAAATTAGAGATGGATAGTGTAGGTAACCTTTGAGTAGCTTTACACGAAGTTTAATAACAAAGAAAATAATTTGATTTTTAAAGAAGTAAAAACGTAAATCGGGGAGGAGTGCTAGATTTAACCTCATGATTGAGTTAGTTAAGCAATTTCTTTTATCAAACTGAGCTACCATATTTTGTTTTTTGCAAACCTCATTCCTATTTCATTTATTATTAAGACCGGGATATGGTTGGACTCTCAAGCCAAGCTGAACAGCCTATAAACCTATTAACCATTGCCTGTCACTTTTCGTTTTTCTCTTTCTTGTTGTTAAAAGTACTAATATTAAGCAATTTTAAACATAAAAATTGCAAGTGTCGTTCCCTTTATTCGAACCCCTGATTACGTAACTCATCCAACTCTAGCCAACTAAGCTACAGTTAAAGTTATAATTCCCACTTTTAGGTGGTATAGAAGATGCAGAGTTCCATGATTAATCTGGAAAAGAATATATTCTACATGCGTTGAGCATAGAACTAGACACTTCATAATTAAGCAGACATTTTCCTTTCCATATGTTTTTTTTTCTCAGTTATCGTATATGAGCTGCACAACAAATTATCAGAATTATTAATCATTAAAATATTGAAATTAAGTTCTATAACAAACGAACACCAAAGTGAATAAATTTTTAATTAAAATCAAACATGACATTATTTTGATTTACTGAATTCTAATATTTCAAACGAACCTCATATTATATAAATATATCTAAGGAAAGTTTCAGTAAATTCTTGTATTATTTTCCTGAATTCAATCTTCGTATTTATCGTTTTCCTGAACCTAAATATTAAGAAAGTTTCGAGTTCGGTTTTGTAACGAAATAAAAGAATTGAACTTATTAATAGCTTCATGTAAAATTGAAACCTGATGCATCAGATTACACAAACGCTCGTCGAACATAGACAATGTTTTTGTAACACGTGTGGACATTTTGCAATTTTTTCATAAACGATAGGCTTCGCGATTTGTTATGTGAATACTACAGTAAACACCTGTTGAAAGTTATCTTCTTGAATGTCCGGAACGAAATGTCTCATATTGCACGACTTTAAAACCTCATCGTAAGTAAATTAATTCCACGTTGCTTGTTAAAGATCCACCTATCTTGAACTTAATCTTTCTCAAATGTAATGTAAACGATCAAAGAGTGTTTCCATTAGTATGTAAATAAACCAGAATGAGGAAATTGAGTTCATCAAAAGATTTCAAAATCAACAACAAAAAGTGTTCCTGCAGATATAGCATCTCCGTAATGGTATATGGGACTATCTTATTGTATGTTACAACGTAATCAAACTATGTATAAGAGAATAACAAGAGACATTTATTTGCAGTTTAATGGATTTACCGTTATACATTTATTTTAATACCTACGTTTAATTCGGTTTGATGCGTGTGGCGTGTATTGTTGGATATATCTTGTGCAAGTCCCGCCTGTTTTCTAAATTTGTAGAAGATTCTTAGGAGTAAGAATTAACAATACTTATTTTACGAAAACTCTAGCGTGTTTTCAAATAGTGAATCTAGAATGATTGGTATATAAAACCGACTCGCTGAGAGACATGTGATATTATTAGTCAGCTATAGTCAATAAACTCTATGCCTCGGAAGCTATAATTGCGATTAACGATTATTAATAGGAAAACTACAGAATTTGACCATAAAAGTTTGTAGATTTCGAACATTACAAACCTTTGAATTTCAGTGAATTATCTTCAAACGTTGGTATTTCTATGAGGGCAATAAATATCTTCATGGGTAAAAAGTTAGCGGTGTGACGCCAACCAAGTTAACTAGCTTGAGTGAGGTGAGATAGTGTTACTTCAGAATTAATTTATTCCTCGTGAATCTGGATCGATAAAATATTCAGTTCTAGACCGGATATAGGACTCAGTGTTGTCTGTAAGGTTTTTAAACTGTTACATATAAGCCAATGTTTGTAGTAACTATTTGTAACAACCGCTAATATTAATTGTGCTGTTGTTTGTATATTAAAATATATTTGTGTTACGAAAGAAAATTGTGTATATAAAACTTGTTCTCAAATATCAAAAATTTGATACATATCAAAATTCTAATAACTGCTAAATTAAATTTCCAATTATATGAAATAGTTATACGTAACGTTCATAACATAATAAGTCGTAGACTTGTCTGGATAAATTATACGTAACGTAATAAATTGGGGGTTCGTGTAAGAGATCTGAATCATACACAAAATTCAAAATAAATCCATATTCAAATCTTAGTTCAATTTGTATTTATTAGTGGCAACAAAATTTGATCTTGTCTGATTATCAAGATTTTCTTGAATCACCCTCCCTCGAACAACTAAAAAATACAACAAAAACGAATTACTCGAAATTGCCAAAATTTTAGAATTAAAAAATCAATAAGAAAAATGAACTAAAATGTGTATTGTTGAAATATTTGGAGAATACTCCACTATCTCCACTAGCCAATTAGAGTTGAGTGATAAAGATAAGTTAGAAATCCAGGAATAACTCAAACAAATCGTGCTTGAAGAAGTCCGCATCAAAGTCCAAGCCCGTATCAACGCGTAAAAAGAAGATAAACGTCTCGAAGCCAAACAAGCCCGCATCGAGGATAAGAAAGAAATTAGTCTAAAAGAAATTAAAATTAGACTCAACTCCGATCGACCAAGGCAAAACAACAACTTTTAACTCAATAAATATATTAAGGTACCACCATTTAATGAAAATGAAGTTGATAAATACTTCCAACATTTTTAGAAGGTTTCTAAAACCATGAAATGGTCCACCGAAAAGTGGTCATTATTATTACAGAGTGTTTTTACTAGTAAAGCACAAGAAGCTAATGCCACTCTATCTCTAGAAGACTCTACGGATCATGATAATGTTGAAGCAGCATACGAGTTAGTACCGGAGGTTTATTGCCAAAAGTTTCGATCTTATCACAAGCAAGACAGACAAACTTATATGGAATTCGACCTTGGAAAAGAAGTTAATTTTTATCAATGGTGTAGTTCTATATGTACTGGCAACAGTTTCGACAAATTAAGACAATTATGTCTAATTATACCTAATTAAACGCTCTGCAAGTGACGACCTCAAAATTTATTTGGATGAAAATAGTTGAAACACTACAGGAAGCAGCTTCTCTTACTTATGATTACACTTTAATACATATAACTACTTTTCATAAAAAGACATTTCCGCCATCTCAGCAAAAACCTGTACCTGTTCAGTCCACTAAAACTGATAATTCTTCTATAAAATCCAGTTCCTATACTTCGAAATCTTTAAACAATCAGGATAAAACTTCATCAGAATCGTCAACGTTTGTCTGCCATTTATGTAAAAAAACCTGGTCATGTTATTTCCGATTTTTGGAGTTTGAAAAAGGAAAAGAGGCAACACTTAGTGCGTTTTTGTCCACATATGAACGTAGTTTCACTAAATCACCCGATGTTGCTGATTTATCCACTGATAACAAGGTTGATGTAGTTAGGGAAGAACTTGGATCATTTTTGTCTGTTGGTTCTGTGTCTTTGACAAATGGTTCTGCTAATAACATACCCATACGTATTTTACGTGACACTGGGACGGCTCATTTATTGCTGTTAAAAGGTATATTACCTTTAAATTCGAGTTATGCCACTGATACGTCTGTTATTGTTCAGGTTATTGAGAGTGGCTTTGTTAATATTCTCTTCATAACATTTATTTAATATCAGACTTAGTTTCAGGATAGTTGTAGGTGGAGTAAGACCTACCTTGCCAATTAAAGCAATCATTATTGTTGGGAAACGATTTGTCTGGGAAGAAGTTGTTGCCGAATCCAAGGTGGTTAGCGAGCCAGTCACTGTTTCATGTATGAATGATGTTACTGAGAACAATTCGAACGTGTTTTCCTCGCGTGCTGTGACTCGAGCTCAGGCTAAAAAATTAAGCCAAAATGAAATGATAGGCACGTGTTCAGAGGACGATATTATGGATTTGTCTCAGACATTTTTCGGATCCGACGAGGATCTTGTGAATAATTGTTCTAGTTATAATTATTTAGTGAATGACAATGATGGGCGTGAGCGATCCGATTCACCTGGTGAAGTTCCGCGTGTTAGAAGTAAATTAATTACTGAGCAAGAAATTAAATTACTATTTAAATATGTACTCCCTAAGAATGAACCAGAGAAAATTGCAAATGGTTACTTTTCAAAAATGGTGTGTTCATGAGAAAATGGAGACCACGAAATGTACCAACTTCAGAAGACTGGGATGTAGTTTATTAAATCGTTGTTCCCAAAGCATGTCGTTCTGAAATATTAAAAGTTGCCTATAAATTTCCCATGGGAGGTAATTTAGGAGTCAACATGACATATGACAGAATGATATATTTCTTTTCGCCAAACATTAGGCAAGACATTAGTATTTCTGTGACGACTTTAAATATCTTCATCCTTAAATAGTCGGCAGTGTAAGCTATATTGAGCGAGGTGTGATAACATCTACTCTGAATTAATTTACTCGTCGTGGACCTGGATAAAATATTCATTTCTAGTCAGGATATAAGACTCAGTATTGTCTGTAATTTTGTAAAACTTTTGTATATAAACCAATATTTGTAATAACTATTTGCAAGAACCGTTAATATCCATTGTATTGTTGTTTGTATATTAAAATATATTTGTGTTAAGAAAGAAAATTGTGTGTATCAATCTTGTTTGTAAATATCGTAAATACGATATATATGGCAATTTCGATAACTGATAACTTTAAAATTAAAATTTCAGGTTGTTTGAGATAGTAATACGTAAGGTACGTAACATAATAAATCGTAGACTCGTCCGGGAAAAATAATACGTAACATAATAGTAGAAACTAAAAAAGTGACATATTTCAATTTTTATATGACATCGCTTTAGTTTTGAAGTATAAGATTCGTCCTATGAATTACTAATAACGTTATTTATAAAATGAGACATTTAGATTTTTTAACATGAAGGTCGGCCCGGCATGGCCAGGTAGTTAAGGCGAGAGTTTGTATACTCGTCACATGCTCGCCCTTTCAGCTGTGGAGTCATTATAAAATCATGGTTAATCGCACTATTCGTTGGTAAAGGTAGCCCAAGAGTTGGCAGTGGGTGGTGATGACTAGCTGCCTTTCCACACTGCTAAATTAGAGACAGCCAACGCAGATAGCCCTCGTGTAGCTTTGCGCGAAATTAAAAACTGACTAACAGACAAATGTGAAGGTTGAAAATTGCGAAATTTCCCTCGTTGTCATCGAATACGAATGATTTTAGGAAGGATGATGAAAAATAATATTCTACGTATGTCCACAAAGGTTTATATCAAAATCCGATAATATTTAGGTTACACAGCAAAAAAATTAGTGTGAAAATAGGTTCCCGGATAAAGAGGTAAGGATTTTATTTTATTTTATGTCTTTGTTGTGACCTTAACCTTTGACATCAACCCTTCCAAAACTAATCACTTCTAAGTTAGGTCATAGTCCAAGTGTATATAACCTTTAGTCTAGAAAATACAAGATAAGCTGATATATGACATCGATAAAAATGCGCACTCTGTAGACAATATTACTTTATCAGTAAGCTCAGTGAATCTGGCAAACTGACACATTGATAGATAGCTATTTGAAAATTATTATTTCTCGAATTGGAAATTGTGATGGGATAAATCAGCTACGACGGCTCTCGCGCCCTACAATCACATCAGACTTATTAGCTATATTTTCAGAAGGTAAAACGCAGTGGATAGTCAGATGACAAACGTCCTCGCGAGTGACGGTCCAGTGAAGTATTTTCATTTTGAGCTAATTCAAGCAAGACCACAATAAAAGTGCTATCTTTTCTCTTATTATTTCATAATCCTTAAATCTGAAGCTGTGTACAAATAACGTATTCTGTTTTCTTTTTTTACCACTTCACTTGTAAAAAACAAAATTTTGGTTTTGTTAAGACAAACGTTAATGGTTTCATTATACTGAAATATTTTAAGGAAATTACGAGACAACACATCGCTTCACACAGGCCAACAAAATAGTTGTTCATGTCTTTCGGATCACATGTTATGTATTAAAGTTTAATTCTCTAAGCTTTTAAAGTATGTCAAAATCTTCATACAGATCACCTGTTCATTATGAATTTTACAAACAAAATTATTTTAAAATTATACCTTATCTAAAGTTTAAGCAAAACTAAGTGGGTTGTATAACCCTTTAAATTCGAAAAACTCTTAACTTCAAATGTTTGAAGCATATTTTTATTATTACTATACGCTTCTTACAGCTGAACAAAGTAAATCCATGTTAAAGTAAAACGGTTTTATACAATACGTTAGTTTCTTACAAAAGAGCAATGACTGAAAAAAATCTAATTTCTTATTATTATTAGTCATATTGTTAAAACCGAAATTGAGAAGAAATTGACTAAACAAACTGTAAAATGTCCAGAAAGGTTCTCTAAGCCACAGAAATTGTGATTCCTAGCAAATAAATAGAAAACGTTTTGGAGTCAAAAAGTGTTAATATTTCCAAATATATCAAAAACATAAAAACATAAATCGCAGTCTAATAAAATGGTTTGCAATATTTTTTTAAAAATATTATACTGATTTCTTTAATTTATCACCCATTTTAGATTGTATTGCTGCATACTGATGGAAAAAGCCATGATTCATAAGAAAAGAAAACAGACATACAATCAGTACTTACTCCGTTTTATTATTCTTACTGCATTATTAGGTTAAATTCTGGAAACGTTAAACCAGTAACATAAAATCCGTTAAGAAAACTCGATTATTTTAACCGCCATATAAAATGTATGAGTTTCAGTTTCATATGCGAAATGTCAAAGTTATCATTTCGTTAACGTGTCATTCACGGATTATAAAGCAATATCTGGTTTACAGATGATTACTTCCTGGTCATGTATAGTTTTGTTATTAAGGCGCTCAACTTATAAGCTGTGGTTCGCAAATTCCAAACCACATACCAATGGTGCTTTCTGATTCAGCCATGGTTGCATTATAATTTCATGATCAGTCTTTGGTAGAGAGTTGTCCAAGAGTTGAAAGTTGGTGCTGCCAGCGGTCTGCTTTTTTTGTGGTCGGCAGTTGAAAATTAGGGATGGCGGGTGATTACCTTGGTATTACAGGCCTAACTTAGACAAACAATGCAATGCTCGTTTACACTAAACCTTTTGATAACAACGTTAGAGGTTTGTGAACAATAACTTCATGATACACTATCGTTCTGCCAGAAACATAAATACTTACAACATACCATTTGAAATCGTTCATAAGTAAAATTGGAATTGTATCAACATCATAAAACTAATTAACATTTCTGTGCATCCAAACTATCACATCCATTCTGAAAATGTCATTATTATGTTTACAAACTGTATTGTGAAAACTTCCCATGTGTATATAACAGTGTGACAGGTCGAGATCTTAAGTACTTCAATAAAATAACATAAAAGTAATATTCGTTATAAACACGTGAATGTGTGAAGTTTAGCAAGACCATAATTGAGACTAAAAAAGTAATTACAATGTATCAATATATAGCAGTACATCTATTTACGTAGTTTCCTTGAGACACAAACCACCTTATCATAGGCAGCATAAGCATAATTCATTGGTGTAAATGTGTTTTATAGTCTATCAGAAGAACCTATACGCTGGAAAGGTGAGGTGAAGAAAAAGTGTCAATGGGCAATGCTTGTTTGTTTTTGTTACTATCTGTGTTAGCCGTCCCTAATTTAGCAGTGGAAGATTAAAGGGAAAGTAGCTAGTCGTCACCACCCACCATCAACTCTTGGGCTACTCTTTTACCAACGAATAATGGGATCGACCGTTACATTATAACGCCCACCCGGCTGAAAGGGCGAGCATGTTTGGCACGACGGGGATGCGAACCCGCGAACCTCAGATTGCGAGTCGCACGACTTTACACGCTTGGCCATGCCGGGCCCCTGTGGGGAATGCTCATTTCCTCACTTTATATAGCCATACAATAACAAGTATAATAAATAAACTTATTCTTCCGAATATTATTTAGCCTCGAAGTTCAAAGGAAGTCCAGTTTGACCTACACTTTGATCAGTGTGTGTTAATGGGTTATAATACTTTCGGAGAATTCCACGCCTCATCAGTAATACTGAACAGCTTTTTTATCTTTGGTTAACTTATGTTCAAGGTTACTGAAACTCCATCGACAATTGTTCCTAGGTGTTCTTTAAAATAAATATAGGAATGAATGTATAGAGTTACGTTGATAACGTTAGGTTATTATCATAACACAAACCATGTTCAAAATTTGCAAAACGTTTCTAAGATTAATGATAGACTTTGTATGTCCAGCATCTGAAAATAAGCTGAACAGTTTCAGAAATAGAGTTCTTATGTTCAGAATTAAATTACCATTGTTAGAGCTTGCATCAATCTCACCCTATTGCGCTGACGCTGACAGCACGTGCAGTTGTCTTTTAAAGAATTACTCGCCAAATACAGTACTTGTTTGTTTGTTTGTTTTGGAATTTCGCACAAAGCTACTCGAGGGCTATCTGTGCTAGCCGTCTCTAATTTAGCAGTGTAAGACTAGAGGGAAGGCAGCTAGTCATCACCACCCACCGCCAACTCTTGGGCTACTCTTTTACCAACGAATAGTGGGATTGACCGTCACATTATAACGCCCCCACGCCTGGGAGGGCGAGCATGTTTGGCGCGACGCGGATGCGAACCCGCGACCCTCGGATTACGAGTCGCACGCCTTAACGCGCTTGGCCATGCCGGGCCAAATACAGTACTATTCAACATGATTTGGAACTCATTTAAATACATTAACTGCCTAATTCAAAATCACATAGATTCAAAAGTAATATATATAATAGATGTTGTAAAATGTGTAACAAATTACAATATTTTATTAATGACGTTGATATACTGATATGAATATTAATAGTTAATGGATTTAATAAAGAAATTTTAGATGAAATTATTAAATTATTCTATAATAAATACAAAAATGTAATGAATAAATTCAAAGAAATTGAATTCAGAGACATTTTACAAAAACTACTACTAATTATTTTTAGTGAAAAATAAGGTCGTTTAAGAACTTGACACTACTTTATGCGGATGTACACCCTGAGCCACATATGACAGTCACAGCGAACTGTCATTTCACTGTTAATTAGTGCCTCTACCATATTGGGGGCAGAAATGCTAACTTCAAGAGGTAAGTTATTTAACGCACTTACCCCGAATAGTAGTACCTATTTTTCTTATCTTTATTAATTATTTTTTTCTATTTCTTCTTTACTTTAGAGAGCAGTCATCTTCCCACAACTATTTGCAGGCAGTGAAGGATGATATAGATGTGAGACGTTGTGTGTTTGAGCACTCCGCATCTCGCTCTCCTAATTTCTAAATTTCTAATATTCTTATATAACACTAGCGAATTGGAGGTTAAGACTGATAAACGGTGTATCCCCACCGCAATTTGGGTCCTACTTCGGCAGTCACTTTCAACACCTAGGATACATCTTATAATCCCACATTGTAACTTGTACCCTAGGGCCTTTTTTAATGCAGCGTATTTTGTTTAATTTTAATGTGTTTTGTTTATGGCTTAAATTTATGGTTATAATATAATTAATCAGAAGTTGGGATTTGCTGTTTTTAACGCAGTCCTTCCTCATGATTTCTTTTACTCATTTGGCTTCATTTGGATGTAACTATTTACATTTCGCTAATATATACCCTCAGTGTGAAATAAACTTGAACTTTTTTCAAATCAATGATAAATTTAAGTTGTATTTTTGCATAAGAAATTATCATAAGAGGATGCACATGTGTATAGAATCAAGTAAGGACATTTCACTACTAACATTTTGTTCTTCTTGATACTCATAAAATACATCCATAAACAGTATTAAAATAATATTCTGTAAACCAAGAATCCAAGTTTTAAGAATGATCTTAAACCATGAATCGAAACGTTTCAAAGGAGCACAACTCCAATAGTGGGAATGTACCCTACTGTCTTCACGCACAGGACCAATATTGATACTTCAATTTTCCGTGATGTACAAGAAACCCACTTTAAGTAAAAATTTATTGTAAATACTGCAAGCATGGGTATTAAAACTTTAATTAAAATAAAGTGCAGTACAATGTTTCGACCTTTTTTTAGACCTTATTAACCTGAAGATGACCTAAGAAGGTCGAAATATTCTTCTGTAGTTTATTTTAATTAATTTTCTAATATCCACACCAGCCATCTTTAAAATGCATATCCCAACTTTGTTCTTTTTTAATTAAGCAGAAAGAAAACTTTAGCTCAACTTGACACTATAACAAAATACTTTTATGATACTTAACATAATTACGTGACATTTTCATATAACTTGATGGCAATGATGTGTACTACAAGGATTTATATAACTTTTGTTAATATATTTTCTAAAATAAAAAGGTGAATGAAAGACAAGACGACAAGTAATAGCCCTAAATACATTATTCAACAAAATGAAGCTGATGAGGACAGTTCTGGAGTTTGGTCACGTTCTACTTAACTGTTGTTGAGTAGCAGGTTTAAATAGAAATGTTCCTTGGTGATAAAGAATTGTTATTTCTATAATAAAAACGGTTAACAGCAACTTTCCTTTTGCAACTCAAAAGTTCCGACAAACAAATAAAACGACGATTGTCACGTCGACCTGTTCCCATCATGTAGTCATGGACAATTTATCACGCACCATAATCACACGTTTGTTAGAGAAAGAAAAGATGAGAAATAATAATGAATACGTTACAAGGAAATCATTAGAAAAGTAAACTCAAGAAAGTTGAGTGATAGCAGTCGTTGAAAGACTTTATGTAATAAGTCGTCATTAACAGGACTACAAAACCGCAGGTCAAAGCAGCGTATTATACTCAAAACACGATGGTGTGTTTAATATATTGTGAACTACAGAAAATTTCTCAGAGCAAGATATATTTATATATAATGGAAGTATAAGCAATTTCTGTCACACCACTTCAAAGAACAAGCATGTTACATTAAGGAGGCTTCAAAGGAGCCAATACATATATATAAAAAAAATTCAGTACGCTTGTATGTGTATCTATTCCTCATACTACATACTATAAGTAAACATTTATATATAATTAATGGAATAAGAAGAAAGCAACTGGATGCTCACACTTCTTTTTATAGTTCACTCCATGAATTCTCAATTTGCAAGAAAGTTCTGTTAATTAGAATACGTTACTATACTATCCTAGTGAGACTATTTATCCAACAGCAGAAAATTGTAAGATTTAATAGCTATTAATTGTATTAAGTGTATTACATACACTTAAAGCTAAAGTGCATCTAAAATTGCCAGAGTAACGTTATTAAAACCTTACATATTTTTGTGGAAGACACAATAATATAATAGTTACTTTTACTTAAAGCGATTTTCTCTATATAAAATTCCGTTTCAGCGGTATGTCTGCGGACTTACACCACTAGAATTACAGGTAGCCCATTGTGTAGCTTTGTGCTTAATTCAAAACAACAACAACAAATTTTACTGTCATATATCTATTTTAATATCGATGTTTTAAGTAGAACTTATACTTAGAAATGTACCAGATTTATACTGTTAAATCTGTATTGTGAAATTCCCATCTGTTTACTGAAGTTGTTTAATGTTTTCGAGTATAAAAACCAACATTATATGTGTATACGTAAACCTTAATGTATCGTCAGTATTGTTGTGCAGGTTTGTTTGTTTTTTGGAATTTCGCACAAAGCTACTCGAGGGCTATCTGTGCTAGCCGTCCCCAATTTAGCAGTGTAAGACTAGAGGGAAGGCAGCTAGTCATCACCACCCACCGCCAACTCTTGGGCTACTCTTTTACCAACGAATAGTGGGATTGATCGTCACATTATAACGCCCCCCACGGCTGGGAGGGCGAGCATGTTTGACGCGACTCGGGCGCGAACCCGCGACCCTCAGATTACGAAGAGCACGCCTTAACGCGCTAGGCCATTCCAGGTCCATTGTGCAGGCTGAAATTTCTATAAACTCCCACCTATAAATTAACCGACGCGCCAAGAAACAGTATATATTACTGGTTTGCTACAGGTTGTATACTATAAATCTCGGAAGCTATGACTGTGGTTCACGCTTATTAATCGGGAACTTTAAGTATTGACCAGGAACGTTTATACATTTCGAACATTACAAACTATTTAACTTCAGCGGATTCGCACCGAACATTAATATTCTTACGAATACATCATATTATTTCAGCAGTGTAAAACTCGACGTATAATAAATGAAGAACGCAAAGATACCTTAACTCCATATTAAGTAAACTGCATATACATCAACTCAAGTTTAATTTGCTTGTTGTGAACCCTCGATAAGACATTAAAAAAGTTCCAGACTACATGGATAACTAAGTAGTATTTGAACTTTCATAAACTTCTTGCACATAAATAATTATTTGTAATCACTACTATCGTAAATTGTGTTATTGTTTGTATACGAAAATATTTTTGTATAAAAAAATAAAATTGTGTGCATCAATATTGCTGGCAAACATCATACATTGGGTACATATGTCATTTATTTAAATTCAAATTTAAATTATCACGTAACACAGTTTTAGGTTATTTGAAATTGTAATACATGACAAGTCTCAAATAATCAGATGACACATCACAAAAATCAGTAAAACTTGCCCCCGCTAGTCCAGCGGTAAGTCTACGGATTTACAATACTAAACTCAGGGGTTTGATTCTCTCGATGGGCTCAGTTGATAGCCCGATGTGGCTTTGCTATAAAAAAAACACAAACACACAGTAAGATCTACAAATAATTAAAATGTTTTATAAAAACGTGTGTATAAATCGCAACAATGTATTCAGACAATATATTTACGATCACCAACAATAGTATGCAATAGAAGATAAAGATGTTTAAAATAATACTAAAACTACTATTCATTTATTTTAAATAAATACAACTTCAAGAAGATAGACAAAGCCTGATGGTTTATCAGAGTACAAAATTAACTGTAACTCAACTACTTTGGCCCAAGAGTGTTTAGAAATAGTTTTGTAAATACATGCTAGCAATATACTAACCATACTAACTAGAGCGAAACTCGTGTTGTATATGTCCAAAGTTTTGATAAGAAAGCCAACATATTTCCTGATTTTATGTTTCCTTTGAAGTATATGTTTCTTTTTACGAAAATATTTTGTAGATGTATAGATATGTAAGCATGTATCTTTTTTTTTTCATTATATCACCTAACCGTGTGGTTCTAGATATTTTCGAATGTAATTTGAATTTTGATGTTCGTACGACACATTTAAATGAAGCACTTCCTTGCATAGCTACACATTACTGCAAAGCTGCTTTAACTCGAACATTTAGCCACGGTGTCGTAGACATAAATCACTTAAGTCATATTTCAAACTGTCACATTCAAGACGTTTCGCATATGAAGCTGTTTTTGGTAGTCACATCACATAAGACTAACATAAACTATCATGTGGTTCAATATTCTCTTTATACCAAAAACTTTCATATCCCTTTCGGTTAATATAGTCTGCATCATTTTTCCATCATAAATAATTTTATACACTGTATCTCAGAACGGCTGGTATGGATATTAACACTTTTATTGATAAGCAGAAAACAACGTTTCGACCTTCCTGGGTCATCTTCAGGTTGACCTGAACGTTGTTCTCTGTTTATCAATAAAAGTATTAATACTATACCAGTCGTTCTGAGATACATTTTTAATTCAAGTGGGTTTCTCGTCATCAAAAATTTTATACACTATAATTTTTGTGAAGTGATGAAGTTTGTATTGTTTGAATGCCGTACATATCTCTAAGTTAACAATGAAAGACTAGAGGAAAAGCAGCTAATCATCGCCACCCACTGGTAACTCTTTGTCTACTCTTTTACCAATGAATAGTACGACTGACTGTCACATTATAACGCTCCCACGGTTGAAAGAGCAAGCATGTTTGTTGGGAGAAATATTCGAGCCCGTGGCCCTCAGATTGTGAGTCAGGCACTCTAATCATCTGGCCATGACATTTAGTCTACACTTGAATCGTATCTTTTTTAAGGTTTTGTTTCTTTGTTTTTAGTTAATCACAAATCAAGACAATGGGATATCTGTGCTCT
This sequence comes from Tachypleus tridentatus, assembly GCF_004210375.1. Classification (NCBI taxonomy): domain Eukaryota; kingdom Metazoa; phylum Arthropoda; class Merostomata; order Xiphosura; family Limulidae; genus Tachypleus; species Tachypleus tridentatus. Next base: position 92,680,897 of record NC_134837.1, read on the forward strand.
CCCAGGACCAAGCTACCAAAACGCTCTCTTTAAAGACAAGAAAGTATCAGCCACATATCTACGATATAGCAAAGGTTTATATATCTCAGAACCCTTTTGAACACCGATTTTGATTACTTTTATAACATAAGAAAAACAACTTTCGTAAAAGAGGAGTAACCTCTGACTGAATAGTAACTCCATCAATATATTTAGCAATATTCTATTACAAAATGAGACGACTTCATTATAAACTGAATAATTTTGATAGATACAGATCTAATTATCCCGCTAACATTTTCATGATTTCTTTAAAAACTAGCTCAGCACAAACTCTAATGATCTCATTTCACAGAATATTTGTATAGCGATATTCAACATCAAAACTGGTACACAATAACATCAGATTTTCTATTTTAAATTTCACGGACATCAAATTATTAGTTTTTATAAATTAATTTACCAACGGTATTAAACAACAAGAGAAAGTCAGCTAACTTATGAATTCTGGTTGGACTTATTTATCGCTTTTGTAATCCACTTTCGTTTCAGACAGTTGAATCCGAGTCTGAAACAATAATTGTTATCACACCATAAAAAATACATGTACATTATTAACATAATATTTTTATTAGCATAATATATAAATATTATGTTCGTAGTTAATCAAGAAGCTACACAATGAGCAGACTGTGCTGGAAGACATTCCATGAACGCGGAACATGGTTTTTAGCTTCATAAGTCCATATATTTACCTTTATGCCACTGTGTTCCAAATTACTGTCATGCTTCGAAAATAAACATAAGTTTTGGATACTTAGGTGCAAGTTAAAAGTTTGGTATTGTATTCATGCTTAGTTTAATGAATGTTCTACAAAGACAGGATGCATGGTACTATTCAGCATTTCATGATCGCGATTAATAAGGATAACATGTTACTCTAAATGGCCGTTATACTAAATAAGTAATAAATTACATTTCGGTGATTTGGGCATAAGCAGAGATAAAAATATTGGTCACTCCGGTTTTGCATTCTTGCATAATGAGACTGATCTCCTAAAGTGTGAATAGTATTTTGAAAAGTCGTGGAGGACACTTGATTTGTAACACTCCTCTTTCTCAGTTACAATAGCCTCAGTAGTTCTTTTATACAATCACCCAAATCTTGCCTTGTTGTGGTAAAAAAAAATGCTAGCCTTCTAAACTAATGATTATCTCAAATGTCATTTTTGTTGTCATTCTTTTAGTGGTTAATAGCGTATTTTGTTTGTTTTGAAATTAAATATCTGTATCTATTTTGCTTATTTCCGATCTAGTTTGACTTAAGTTCTACATGAAACATCAACAAACTTTTTGTTTTGTAGTCAATTAATTTAACCCAAAGAACACCAAATCAAGAATGCATTCTCCTTTCTTCCTGTTTAAAATGCCTAAATGATTCATATATACCAACTGCTTTAGAAAGAGCAAAATTCACACAAACAAATGTAAAACAAGTTATAAACGAAAGGACACAATATTTCAAGAAGATAAACTTTCATGTTCACAATTAATCTAAATTCAGGGTCAGTTGAGCTCCCATATGCGAGCACAACTGACAGAAAATGTGGTAACTTGTGGTTTCAGTGGTACCATTGAAAGAGAAGCCATTTCACAAATTCTTATTCCTACTGACATCCTACTTCCACCAAACTCCTATAAAAATTGGTTAATTTGATTTCATAGTAAATGTGTTCTGTATGGCAGCCTTGTTTTACAGTAAATACATTATCTGCATAACTACAAACTTGTGATTTTTTTTTCTAATGGTGTATAAACTAACATTATATTCAGTTGCATTCAACGTTGTAATAGGTACCCTTCAATTGTATCATGTCAAAATTGTTAGACTAAAGTTTGAAATGCTATGGGTGGTGCACGAGAAGCCGTACCATTGGTTTGGAAGCAATTTTCCATTCTGTTAATGATACGTTAAGACTGTAATTAGGACAACAATTTACCGTGACTGGCTGGCTTTAAATTATTTAAGGGCTCTCGACGTGTATGAAAATTTATGTTTTCACTGAAGTCTAGCTATAATAGTTTTAACAGAATTAAATTTTGTGATTCACTTCAAAGTGTATGCTAGACAGACTCGTATAAAATTATTGTATCATAGCCTAAATGACAAGCCATATATATTTCAGATCAAGTGCTAATGATTAAATACCTTATCTGTAAAACAATGAACTAAATAGTTAAAATCGTTTTATGATGGTTTACTTTGTCCTTATAACATTGCGGTATTTTCAAGTTAAAAGTGAAATCAGTTAAATTCACAAAAGAAGAAAGTCTTTAGAAATTATACACAGATAGAAGATATGTCAAAATCAACCAAAAAAAAGATTCTGACATATTTGTTTCAATGTTAAAAATAAAACATTTGGTTTGAGTGTTTGGAAGTAAGCATAAAACTTCACAATGGGCTATCTGTGCTCTGCCCACGATAGGTATCGAAACCCAGATTTTAGCAGTGTGAGTCGGCAGACATACTGCTTTGCCACTGGGGACGTAGAACATTGTAATGTGATGTATATCAGTCTTCCTTAGTTGGTCAACTTCTTTATCTTCTAAACAAGAGCTGAAACCAAACCAGGACTATCCAGGTTACTTTAATGTCATTGAACAAAATCACTATATTAATTTGTTTGTTTGTTTGTTTCGAATTTCGCGCAAAGCTACTCGAGGGCTATCTGCGCTAGCCGTCCCTAAATTAGCAGCGTAAGACTAGAGGGAAGGCAGCTAGTCATCACCACCCACCGCCAACTCTTGGGCTACTCTTTTACCCACGAATAGTGGAATTGACTGTCACATTATAACGTCCCCACGGCGGAAAGGGCGAGCATGTATGGTGCGACCGGGATTCGAACCCGCGACCCTCGAACGCCTTAATACGCTTGGCAATGCCGGGCCCACTATATTAATACCAAGACAAATCTAACCAGTAACTTCAACGAAAAGAAAGATGAATCTTATCAATAACTAACTTGGCTTAGAATTATATCTAATTTTAAGATCTACCAGAACTATTTAGAATGTTATGGTACTCGCATCCAAAACTGGAAACTAGAATTTTCATTACTTCCATTGCTACATTTATGACAATATGAAATCACTTAGAAATAATTGATAAAGCACGAAATAAGGAACTGATAAGAGGTGGTTTTGAAAGTATAACTTAACAGACCTGTAATTAATTAAAAATAAGTAAGAAACGTAAAGTGTGAAAGCTTGTAAAATGATCATCAGTAACGTCATGGGTATCTACAGCAGTTAAGCTTTTCAATATTAAGGTTTTTAATAAGCACAGAGGTAATATGCTCAGATCAAAAAAACCCTAAGTTTATGCATAAACATCGATTTTCATTTACTAACCAGAGAAACAGTTGTCAGCAAGGAGCATCTACTATCATAAAATGTTGACTGGTTCTTTTACTTATATAAAAAGATTTACTTAACTTTTACTAAGTGCTAACGGCTTTACATTTTCAGGGCAGTCATGCCTTGGATCTTGAACTATACAATCATAGCTCGACACGTTAATCATTGGACTAGAGTGATATTCAATGTATGAAAAAACAGTAATATGGCGAAAAGAAGAAGCGTATGAATATGGTTTGAATTCTTAACAATATCGCTTATTTAATAAATTATCCAAGCATATTATGAATTATTCCATTTGTACTAAAGAATTCTAATTGTTACAAAATGTCTTAAAATCAATAATTAATAATAATTAATCATTTGGTAAGAACGATAGCTTCTTCATCGCCACGGTTGACATCAATAAGACTGGGTCCCAGGAAAAGGTTTATATTCTTTAAATATTTATGTATACACAAAAGTAATACAATACGTTTTACCTGTGCTATATTTGTGTACTCATGAATAAGAAATACACAAATTCAAGTAACAGTCCGATTTATAACTTGGGAGGAGTCACATGTTTACGTACTTGTTCAAGTTTAAGTTTACCTTAGGACGATGTGGCATCTAATCTTTGATGTTAATCTTCAAGATACGTTTTTAGAGTATGTATTTCATCTTTACAACAAAAACAAACGTAAACCTCGGATGAAAGACCATTCATCTTAAACAAATCAATTTAGCCTCCAACCTCTCGCAATAGGCAATAAACACTTCCTTAAGGAATATTATTTTGTTTTGTGATACTGTGCAAATATTTGGAAGCTATTTCTTTTTTAACATATTTTATCAGCTTATGACCTAAATATACGTGCGTGGATGGATAGATAAAAAAACAGTACTTAAACAGTCTAGCACAAATTAACATCAAAAGGAAAGACTGCATTGAAAACAAATCTAATCCTATGATGAATGACATATAAATGAACAAAACACGTCTATTTCGTGAATTAAAATGTCGTTCATCGAAGTTTTGGATTTACTATTTTTAACGCAGTCCTCCTTTTTGATGTTAATTTATGTTTGAATATTTGAGCACTCATTTTTCTGTACATGTATTTCAACGAATGCGACTTGTTGGTGACAATGTCGAGCATTTCCCTCACATTGTTTAATCTTTATGCAGTTAAGTGTCACTCCGTTAACTTATAAACGGTATAAACTTATAACGGCAGCCTATATTGCCGTTAATGCTATAAAATACAATATCAAATGATGCCTCATGTGTCCTGCTCTGAACTCTTTTCATCCTATTATTTCTACAAATTAATTTTGTAAAATAAATAATACATTTTACCTATTAACATATATGTTGGTCAAACTTCAATTCTATTATAAATAAGTATAAGCTGCATGTATGCCAAATTAAAAACAATTTAACAAATTTCATAGAATTGAAGTATTTCAGAAATTCGTCATTTTACTTTTGTTAAAATAACTATGCTAGAAATTGTTAATGGAGAAACCACAGGTTCCCAACGAAAGAACTTCTATATTTTGACACTATAATATTATAGATTAAACTAAGATTTTAATAATTCTATTACTTTAACTTTAAGCAATGATTACTGTATTGCTAATGTTTTTTCTGTTAAGATCGTTTTCAACAGTAAAACAAGAAAATAAGAGAAAGAGAAAAAAATCAGTAAAATAGTTTAATTTTCTGGAATTCTGTAGTAATTTAGACATTAATTTTATTCTGGTATTAATATATGTACATTATTTTTAAAGATTTATCAGGTTAATATTCCTAAAATAATGACATTTAGTGATATCATCATCATAAAGTGCCGTGATTTGTAACGTGAGCTACCATGTCCCTTCACCTTTCAAAGACACTTGTAATTACATCAGTTACTCTCTCTTTGTGTAGCCAAATTGTCAAATTATCCGACATCTTCTCTCCATGTCTACCTCTAATTTCCTTTCTCCATAAGTTACCCAGTTGTTACTAAATGTTTCAACCCATCTCCTCTCATGATATGACCAAAGAATGCTGCTATTAAGTAATATAATGAACAAACATAATTTTCAAAACGATAATGCAAAGTACCTACTTTTAGGTATTTCTCATATCTATTAAAATATAATAATTTATTAAGCTTTGAAAAATAAACTGCAAATTAAAACTTACTAAATATTCAGTAATTAATTTTAAACATAAATTTTAATGATTTATAAATATCTAAAATTATTCATTAGTCTAAAAAATTATTTTTCTTTGTAAAGCTTGAAGCCTACTGTAACTTATAAATATAAAATTTCAATTGACCCACTGTTACAAAAGTCATAAGAATTTTTAAATTAATTTTTATTTAGATCAATTTAAAATTTGCCTTGTGAGTGTGAAAATAATATATTTATTGGTCTTTTATAAGCACATTGTCAAGGGTAATTTGGAAATTATAAATGATAAACTATTGTTTGAAATACTTAAAAAAGGATCAGAATACAGAATCGCCACAAAATCTAATAAGAAAGATATTCTAAAATTTAATGAAAACAATACTAATGAATATATGTTTAAATGTAATTATATTACATCTTACTCACGTAGATGGTTATTAGAATGGAAGTCTTATGTACTTAACCAATCAGACTTAAGATATTTGGTATACAATTTTTAAAAAATATCTTATATATTTAAATATTTAACGTTTCGCTAATTAAAGAGTAAAATACGTACCCAAATTACAAGAAAAATGTTATTGATCCCACATATAAAGGTATTTGTAATTTTGTTTTATTAAAAAAAAATTGATGCACTAATTATGATAAATGAAATCAATAATACACAATCAGGCTAATGCTACACTAATTAATAATTTTAATAATGCTTATAAAAAAAACCTTTATTCTAAACCAAATTATTTTGTATATCTACCACTTCTTTCCCCTATCCCTAAATTGCATAAATCTCCTATTAAACTTATATTTATATTTAGTTCAATGAAAACAATAATTAAACAACTGTCATTTTACTAGATAAATTTCTTAGCATATTATGTGATAAAATTAAAAACGTAATTAGTAATTAATAACAAGGAAAGTTCCTTCTGAATAGTAAAAAGTAATGAACCCTCTTTAGAACAACTAATTAACTGTGAGCAAATTAAGACATTCAAATATTTGATTTTACCACTGTATACCATAATTTCAATGAAATATTTGATTTCTATTATAAATTCATTGATAGAACAACACTCTCATCTTTCCTTGGTAATGGAAAAATAAAACTTACCTTCAAAACATAAAAGTTGTATCAAGGTTTTTTAATTTATAATAATTATGATTTTTTCAATAACCTGAACCCCGGAGGCACAGAAATATGTATGCGGACTTATATCACTACAATCCGGGTTTCAATATTTGTGGCAGGTACAGCACAGATAGTCCTTAAAACAACCAAATTGAATAACCACATGTTTAAACAGATGATAGGAGTTTCAACGGGAGCTAACTGCTCTACTTGCATTGCAAACGTATATGCTCATCTTTATGAGAAAGTTTTATTGAAAAATTTCAAAAATATGGAAATTTTTGCTTTTCCTTATACATATATGTAGATGATTTAATTACACTATGTAACAAAATTTTTACTTTTTCTTGTTCCAGGGCAGAAACTGTTATTTCCCAATTGCTTATGCCTAAAATATATGAAAAAGAACTATTTTTCTCTTCAAACTTTGCTTTTGTGACCTGATCTCCCCTTACCCACTCCGTCAGATACGTGAACGCCCGCGTCGCGCTAAACATGCTCGCTTTCCCAGCCGTGGGGGTGTATAATGTGACGGTCAATCCCACTATTCGTTGGTAAAAGAGTAGCCCAAGAGTTGGCGGTGGGTGGTGATGACTAGTTGCCTTCCCTCTAGTCTTACACTGCTAAATTAGGGACGGCTAGCACAGATAGCCCTCGAGTAGCTTTGTGCGAAATTCCCAAACAAACAAACAAACAGATACGTGAAAGTGATTTACATTACAGTCGCAAATCTCGAAAAGCTACTGACTTTTAAACATTTTTGTTCATTTTTGTATAACTTTAGTATAAATACACCTAAATCTTGATTCATATGTTGTTTTATTCAGACGTTATGTGAATGAAAATGTGCAATTTTGCCCATTTTTACATATAAAATAGATTAATTTCTAAATTTCATTATCCAGGTCACAAAAGCAAAGTTTGAAGGGCATAATGGCCATTTTCTGTACTTTTACAACACAAGCAATTAAGAAATAACACATACTGTCCAGGAACAAAATTTGTGTTACATAATGTTATTATACATAATCCTGCAATAAACAGTTTTATTAACACTACAAATTGAAGGCCCAGCATGCCCAGGTGGTTAAGGCACTTGACTTGTAATCCGACGGTAGCGGGTTCGGATCCCCGTCACACCAAACACGCTCGCTCTTTTAAAAAGGCCCGGCATGGCCAAGCGTGTTAAGGTGTGCGACTCGTCTGAGGGTCGCGGGTTCGCATCCCGGTCGCGCCAAACATGCTCGCCCTTTCAGCCGTGGGGGCGTTATAAGTGACGGTCAATCCCACTATTCGTTGGTAAAAGAGTAGCCCAAGAGTGGGCGGTGGGTGGTGATGACTAGCTGCCTTCCCTCTAGTCTTACACTGCTAAATTAGGGACGGCTAGCACAGATAGCCCTCGAGTAGCTTTGTGTGAAATTCAAAAACAAACAAACAAAACACTACAAATTCAGTAGAACTAGAAATTAAATATACTTCAATTTCGGATGTAGAGATAGATTATGTAGATAAAGAAATTATAATAATCAATAATGAGATCAATCTAAATGTTTTTAACAAAAATATTTTTCTTTTCCAATATACGTCATACCCTCTTTCAATAGTAGCCTGTCAGTGGCACAGCAGCATATTAGAAACTGGTTTTCGATATCACCAATGGACAGAGCACTGATAGCCTTTTGTGCTGCGTTGTGCTTAACTACAGACAAACAACCTTTTATTAGTAATATGCCATACTCTTCTGTTATAAGTATTATAACCTAACAATTACACAGATTTTATAAAATCTGTAGTAAATTACAATATTTCATTGTTAACATTGATGCATAAATTAGTATTTAATGGACTTAGTTTTCAATAAGGTCGCTTAAACAATGTGGTACTATTTTTATACGGATAAACACCTTATTGTATATAAAGAGTGAGGTAAAGTTTGAACATTTTACTTACAATGAACTCTATGAGTAAATGTAATAAGTAATAGTTGGGAGTTATACCAGTTTCTACGTAACCTCTCAACCCCACTGGTTGAGCCTTTACTCTGGAGAACAGTTACCTTCCCACAACTTTATGCATACAGCAAATGGTGAAATAAATATTGATTTGATTTGGTTCGTTTGGAGTTCAGAATAAACCTCCACCGTGGGCTATTTGTGCTCCATTCACCAAGTATATTGAAATCCGGTTTCTGGAGTTGTATGCTCACAGCCATTCCTCGGTACCACTGAGGACATAGACGTTGTAAACTCGAGCACCTCCATATTACTCTCTTACCTTATATTGTTTGATTTTGTTTTGTTCAATGTGTGAGACTAGCGAACGGAGGTTAAAACTAGTAGACAGTGTATCCTCACCGCAATGTGGATCCTACTTCCACAGTTATCTCTAAAATCCAGGGCGCATTTTACATCTCATTTTTACATCTCTTTTGTTACTTGGGCCTGTTTTGTTAATTAAAATACATAAGTAGCTAGATATGGAAATGAATAAAAACCCCATCTATCAAAGCTTCTTGAACCTACGTGCTTTTCTAACATCATGAATAGATAGATATATGGATATGGTTCATTATAGCTATAATCTACTGGTTTATTAACGTGACTTGCAAAATGTCCAGTTATTTGAAACAAGTCATTAAACTGATTTATTTTCTGTCAACACGACACTAGAATCAAGCGAAAACAACAACAAAACAAAAACATAATTTGTGTTTCATCTACATCAATTTTTCATTCACATGGCATAGATTGTTGTGACGAGTCAGTAATGTTTAATATAATTAAACATAAGATCCTCGATCTATTGATAGAAATAAATGTCTTGATTAACATATATGTGTATATAGTACATTAATATGATGTATTCTAAATTAAACACTATCCTTCATTGCCACCACCCAACAGAACATACACTGATATGCATATTTACAGAGTCTGATGTATACATTATTTACTTATAATATACTGAAATTCATACAAATACAAAAAGAAAAATCTGCAAAGCCTAAATTATACGCTTACAGCTCAATTGTCATATTGCGTGCAAAGTACGATTTATTCTGAAGTAATACATTATCAACGCCTTAGCTATAATTTGTAAACTTTTACATATGATCAGAAACACGTAAAATCATTCTAAACGTGTATGTTTCTGCCAAACATTTAGGAAGCTAAAATTAATCTTCGTCGCGTGAATCATTAACTAAGTGCCTTTTGTTGAAACTCGGACTATAGATTGCAGAATATTTGAAGATAACGAGCACCGAACATAACATTTTGTGAACATTTTCATACAGAAGACAATCAGTGAGTATATTTTAGAAAAACAAACTTCGTTTTTAAGCTTAAGAAAAGATCCAAGCAATACGTACCAACTTGTCTTTATATCAGTTTTGGCACTTAGCTTCCAACAAGCATGATATTTGATGTGTACGTGTCATATGTATATATATATATATATATGTGTGTGTGTGTGTGTTTATAAATCCCTTGAAGACGGTAAGAGTTATGGATGCCATAGGTTTGTTTGCTTGCACTGAATTTCGCGCAAAGCTACACAAGAGCTATCTGCGCTACCCTTCATTAATTTAGCGGTGTAAGACTAAAGGGAAGTGAGCTAATCATCCGTACCCACTGCCTGCCAATTCTTGGGCTACTTTTACACCAACGAATAGGGGGACTGATCGTCACATTATAACGCCCCCACGGCTGAAAGGGTGAGCATGTTTGATGTGACGGGTATTTGACCCTTAGATTACGAATCGAGCGTACTAACCACCTGGCCATGTCGGGTCAGGTGTCATAGGGCATCTAAGAATATACTTAGTGCAATAATATTCATATATATACGTATATAAATACACCCCTCGAAAACGATAGGAGTTATGGATGCCGTGGGACACCTAAGCGTGTACAATACTCATATAATATTATTATTAAATATATACACGTATAATACAAATACTTACACGCATTATGTTTCAATATTCAAAACGTATCATTGCAGACACTCTAGAATGGATCATTTCCTTCACTTGGAAAAATGATACCGTGTCCGATCAAACATATAATGCTTCGTACACAATGTTTTGTTCTAGCTAATGAGACAAGGACAAACATAACAAAACAAACTCCTCTGTAAGTATTACAAAGATTTGAAAAAAATGTTAATCCGGAAGAAAAACCTTTGAGTGGAATGGAATGTAGTTATTTGAATACGCCAGTAAAGTGAATGTCATTTGTTACAATTAAAACTTAAGTGCCAAAATTAGTGAATGAAAACAATGACCCACAATTTAAAATCAATCAGTTCTTGTAAATAATCGAAACATCCTATTTTTTCAAGGAGATCCAATGTTAGTTTTATTACGAAAAGGGAGGAAAGAAACAATTACATATTTTTATAACAAATATTTACTATTTCAACTTAGAGCGTATTAAATACAAGAATATATTTTAATTGGAAATAAACTTTAATAGAGATCCACATAATAGCGGTTCTGCGAAAGTAAAATAATAACTTTCCACAAAAACCTCTTGTATATAAATGGTAATAATAATAATAATTTTTCACAGAAAATTTTGATATATAAATAGAACTTAAAAGTAAACAATATTATTTTTCTACACTAGAATTATCAATTCAACCTCGTAAGTGAAAATAGTAAATATGCTTTACACATACTATGTCACTTTTAAATAAATAATTAACAGTTAAAAAAATACTAATCTCAAGGATGGTATACCTCACACATTATTGAAGTATGCATTGATGTTGAAAATGGGTATTTTAATAATATGCTAAACCGTATGGTAAAAATGTTGAAAAGTTTCCTAAGTAAAGTTCCCATTACAGCTTCTATTTAAGCTGTTTTTGATAGCTCTATCCACATTCAAAATCTACTTACTCCCATTAATTTTATATATGCAATAGATGGGAGAAGTTAACATTCCAAAAAAAATTTTTTAACGTAGAATCATATATCTTTCAAATAATACAATTTGACACATCACTTTAAATACCTGATAGAGAGGTGTAGTTTTATATGCTTTTTAAATTCAAATTAGTTCTTTTTATTTTGTAACATATAAATGCTTCTTTATTTGTTGTTAAGCACATAGTTACACAATGAAATATCTGTAATGTGCCCACAACGAGTTTCATTACTTGCTTCTCTAACGTTAAAGTCGACAGATTTTCCGCTGAGCCATAAGGAGGCAACTTGCAACTGAACATAAAAATCAGTTGTAAACAGTAAACTTTAGATAAGCAATATACTATAAAATCTTGCTATGATTTTAAACAAAAACCAAATTAATCTGTAAAATATTTTTAATAAAAAGCAATTGCACCCTCGATGGTTCGAAGATATGTCTGAAGGGTTATCCACTAAAACTCGAGTATCGGTACCCCCGATAATTTTATGCCAATATTAGAGTCTACAAATATTTCTCCTATTTATATCTGAATATGCATTCGATGTCTCTCTTCTCACTTCATTCAACTTCAAACAACTTTAAGAATGGATTATAGAGGACATTTACTTACATTTAAAAACCTGTGAACCACTTTAGAAATAAGAATGCTCATGTCTATGCACTGTTTATATTTCCATGTGTAACATGGAATGTGTATCATGTGTAACACATGGCGGTCCATAATCTGTTACTTATTTGTTTCATATGTGTGTATTTTCATATTCGTTTGAAGTTTCTATTGATCTCTTAAGTGGAGTGAAAAGTTTGAATACGAAAACAAAAAACTTTTGAAATATAAGCATTTTAAAAGCATAAGGTTATTTTTTAAGGATTATATATGATAAGAACTGCTTCAAGGCGTAATTGTAAATTACTGTTTTTATTTACATGAAAAATAAAATGTAACCCAAGGACCCAACAGAAATATATAAATATATATATATAAAACTTTATTTATTTCCCAAAAGTTACGTACAATCTGACTTTTCCACAGACACTAAACCAGAAAAACTGAGTAATAGCTTCTGAAAAAGCAAAAATTGTCACGAACAGTTGTGTTCGTTCCAGTTTTATGATTACTGAACTGCCTTCCACTTTCATTCTAGTGCCTATTCACTTCCTCACAAACACTACCGCCCCTTTGAACTTGGCACATAGAGCAGTTTATATAGAAGATACAACAGTTTGAAGAGTTATATAACTTTGTGAAGAGTTTAATTAACATGTTGCACTCAGATCGCTGGCAGCACATATCATTAACGAATTGTTGTTATACCATCTATTTTGTTTCTGCACCACTCTATTAACCTGCTGGAAACAGCATAGATGATTGTAAACTTTCAAATTATACTAATTTCTATGTCCAACTAAAAGTATGAAATCATCTAAAAATAGATTATAACTATCTATGAAAGTCATCTAATACTGCAAGGATATATATTCTTAAAATTAGTTACAGATAAGACATCTCGATGAAATTTTCAATGTTTTAAATTAATAAGCACACATATGGATTTTTGTTTACACTTTACTAGGAAATTAAATATCTGACAACTAAAACAAATTCACTTATAATTACTTATTTAAAAGCTCATTTGGTATTTCTGTAACTTCAAACAAAAACATTATTGTAAAAAAATAAGTATGTTCTAGTATAAATTACCCGTGCTCCACTGTTGAGTTCAAAGGCTCCTTTGGGATTCCAAGAAGTCCCAAAGTGCCGAAATGTCATTCATGATTCCCATTTACTTCCACAGTAACCAAACAGCGAAGTTATAAAATCCGTTTGAACCCCCACCTGTAGTACATGAACATTTATTCTAAGTTAATCTCGCTAGTTTGTAAGTATGGTTATGTAAACATTTTCAAAGATGGCACCCTCTGGATCTTGATGGAAGCCAGTAATACAAGATGTGAAGCCAGATTCGTACACACTGACCTTGTTAACCTAATCCTAGACCTATATTATGCGTGATCTTTCTGGTGCATTTTAGCCCCCCTTGTTAAACCCATGGTTAGACCCAAATAAATAGGGTCATATTATGCCTAATGCCAATTTTTTGTAAACAGTTGTTATTCGCTTTAGGTGTATTGCCTCATCAATGACATAACTAACGCTCTCTATAATGGTTTTTGATGTTCTATATAACACACCTCAAATTTTCATTTAAAAAAAATGGAAAAAGAATACTACTTTTGATAAGTCTGGGTTTAGTTTAGTTGAGTGGCCACTTTAGACAGAGATTTTTGCGACTGGTTTATTGACATATATCTATTTTAATATCGATGTTTGTTTAAGTTAAATTTATATTTAGAAACGTACATAGCAAAAACACTTAAAAATCTGTATTACAAAATTCTGGCCTATCTGATAAAATTCTAGAAAATTTTCGAGTTTAAGAATCAACAATATATGTGTGTACGTAAATACTAGTGTATCGCCTATATTATTGTGCAAGTTAAACGTACTAGAAATTCTTCTCACCCCTATAAATATAACTAACGTGATGCTCCAATACAAAGTATATATTATTGGTTTGCTATAGTTTGGCTATTAAAAAAAACAAATTTATTTGTAAGCTTGTAAAACTTTTATACATAAATCATTTGGCCCAGCATGGCCAGCTGGTTAAGGCGCCCGACTCCTAATCTGAGGGTGGCAGGTTCGAATCTCCGTCGCACCAAACATACTCGCGCTTTCAGCCGTTAGAGCCTTATAATGTAACGGTCAATCCCAGTATTCGCTGGTAAAAGAGTAGCCCAATAGTTGGCAGTGGGTGGTGATGGCTAGCTGCCTTCCTTTTAGTCTTACACTGCTAAATTGGGGACAGCTGGGGCAGATAGCCCTTGTGTAGCTTTGCGTGAAATTCAGATAATAGAACAAAGAAACAAACGAATTTAAACTTTGAATTTACAACTTGAACTTGAATTTCGATATACCACGTTCGAAGTGATTACGTTGAATTGGAGAGGCAGTACCTGCGTGGATTTACTAAGAAAGTGCTTTACGTTTGTATTGTACACTTGTGTAAATTATTGTATATAAGTTAATATCTGATGTTTGTGGGTTTTTTTAAGTTATGATATATGATATTTCTATAAAAGTATAAAAATTGCATTATTGTCATTTTCTTGTTTTTAGGTATTGTACATTATGGTAATACTCTGGACCACACAAAACTTGTCTACCACATCTGGTACTGCTAGTTGCGAAACTGTGGAAAGAATTTGCGAGTGAAAAAACATCTTTACATAAGTTAATATTGTGGATGAAAGGGTTGATAGTGGGTTTCCCTAAAGAGAATAACTTTTTTCCTATGCATGTGCTTTTGATGGTAGAAGTTCATAAATATGAACAAATGGATTATGAAAGATGTGACCAAACGCAGTGTACTGAAAATACAGTATATTAAAACTATTTGGGAGCAAACTACATCGTTATAATCTATGCCGGAATGTTCTGTCATGCTCTATTTATCGATCGCGCATCTTAGCAATAGTCCTATACCATAGCACAAGGACAAAGGTTTTGTAGCTCTAGTTTCAATAGTCCTATCATGGAGAAATCCATAGATGACTTCACTGGTATTTTCATGTAATAGCATAAACACTAGTTACATTTTTCAGGTATATGACATTCTAACGAGAAGTATAACTGGAACCTTTATCTTGGTTAGCCCATACACTGCTGATCTCGTTTCCAGGTGAAAATGTTGCGTACTCGTGGACAGTTATTGGCACTGAGCTTCATCCTTAGGAATTATTATGTGTTACAAGATGTCAGATTTTTCTTACCACAGGTGGGATACGAATTGTAGCAAGTCTTTCTTTTGGATAATACTGGTACCCAAAGTTGATCCACATTCCTTAATTTTTCAATGAAAAGTTGGACGGATATTATAGTCTTGGAAAAATTTTGGCCCCTCCTTCATATAAACACATCTTTATGGTATGAATGTATGGATATTATACAATAAAGTTGTATTGCACATTTTACCCCAAAATGAACAATTTTCGATGACTTCATCAACTACGAAAGCCAAGTAATGAGAAACATAGTTCTAATATATGCTATTGAACTACAACTATACAGTAGCTCTGGTTGTCGCGTGATTTGCTGATTTGCATATTGAAAATCGTTTTAATATTACATACTCAACTTTGTATTTCATCAATGGTCTACTTGTTAGCTAAAGTACTAATGAGTATCAAGTTTACAACAAAATATTGGTTACATTGGCTGTTAAGGGTGAAAGTGTTTAAATATCTTATATTTTCCTATTAAGTATTTGTTCCTTAAGGAAAGTTCGATAATTTTATAATTTAATATTTCTGCTACAAAAAATGATAACTAGGAGAATGGATTTATTTTTAATATTGTCAAAATCTAAATTACATTAAGATAATTTAAAAACAATTTATATCACGTCTTTATACAAATATACATCTAGAAAAAAACATCTGCAAAAGCCTAAGACAAAGAATTTAAAAACATAAAATCGTCATTACTAAAGTTACGATTAGAGTGTGCTGAAAGCTGGTCTCATAGTGAGGAATATCTTATGAGGTATCTTTCACATATACTGACACAGAAAAATTAAATAACCATTTCATAGTGTTTCGTATGTTGTTTCATGTTTATATTTGCCATAAACCACACTGGTGTTTTGTATCATCATTTGGGCGCCTTCGCTGTTAACGATATTTTAGGTCATAAACCGAGTAATATCTTACAAACTCAAGAGGTTTAGCTTTCCCGAGAGGCTTAGGTAAACCCTAAATCTATATACTAACCTAATAGTGAGAAATAATCTTGATTATGAAAAAATGATAGAATTAAAATTAGAAATAATAAAAACTAACTAGTAGAAGTAAGTACATTACATATTTTAACCATCATTGTATATACATACTCTGGTAAAGTTATCACTTGTTTAGGGCCATGTCCAAGTAAGAACTACCATATCATAATATAAGTTGTACTTCAATTGGCCAGCCTAGTATACATTTATTGCATTATTAATCCATGAACTTAAGCTGGAAATGCAAAATAATCTAACGTTTTGGGGAGATACATTTCTATAGCAACATCACGAAAACCTTGAAAGGACATCATTAATATATCTACAAGCACGACTAATGTGCAAAGCTTTCTGTACCCATTTTAAGCAAATTTTTTACGAATGAAAATTCACAAATCCTTAGTCATATGGTTTATAGCGCAAACAACAAGTCTGTATACGTAAGATATTGCATTTAATCTAAGAATTCAAAGTACACGTTATTGAATTTCAAGAAATGGGATCCAAAGACAGTTTAACTGCACGGTGTTTCTGTATGATACTATTTCTATTTGTATTGATACGTTTATATATTTCGATACCTGAACATTAAATGTAATTCTAGTTCTCCGTAATATTGTAATATAAATTGTTTTACAGGTATAAACAAAGTTATTTGTTACTTTGTCGTCGGTAGTGATGACATATCTGTGATGTAACTAATTTAAACAATTAGAGACTTTTTCTTATTCCAAACTTGTGACTGTTCTTATAAGATAATGAATACTAGATAATGTATTTTAACATCATTTAATGATTCATTAAATAATTTCTCTTTTTAATCATTTCTACAAAACTTTATTGTATGATTCAATATTTACTTTTTGAGTTATATTTGAATTATAGGACAATTTCGAAGTTTAGGACATTTTCATCATTTAATATCCTAGAAATGCCCTCCTGCAGGAGTAGTACTTTATTTGCATAGCAGTGTTCCTGACTGTAGATTTCAATTTTATTTCTTTCAATAAATGGAACTGTAAGATAAATCTCATCTTTATGCTCATTAGAAATTACTTTAGGTTTATTTGATGCGAAAAAGCAAGTAAAACATATTTTATATTGCTCATCAAAAGTGTATAATGAAACCTGTTTTTATACTCGATTAAATAATTGTAATATTGTAATGGATAGATCTCGTAAGGTAACTCACAAACCTCCGAGAGCTTCATTATGCTAAACATCTAAGTAGTATACCACTAAATTACCTTGAGCTTTAATCTCAAACGTTTTTGTTTATTTCCGTGACTAAGAGTCTGACCTGTAATCTTTTGAAAATCATTATCCCAATTTCTAATCGTTACGACTATACAGGTAAACTGTGGCAAGTGGTTCTGTCCAGTAGTCTTCAAAATTTCCAAAACGTTGAGAGTTAAATTTTTGAGAGAAGAACCTTGTGTATATTTCTTTTCTATTGGTAGATTTGTGAAAGCTCGGCTTTATTTAGAAAACATGGAGTTCAATGAACCAAAACTAAGTTAAAACACATACATTTTCATACACGTTAACACAATACTCTTGTATAAACACATTTATTATTTCACAAATTTACATATAGCCTACATAAATTTAATTGATGTAAAAACAGTTAGGTTTTCTTGCATAATAAATTTGGTGCACTTACAAATATATAAACTTCTGTGAATGTATGATTCAGTATGTCTAAACCTCACTTAAGTAACAAACACAGTATAACGTAAAATATGAAATTAATCCATGCTTTGATATGTTGTGTCTTAAACAAGTTGTACTTACACCTTTCTGTAAGCTACAAGAAGGTTCAGGTAAACCTATCAAAGGTACTTATAACATGCCTTACTAAGACTCTAAAGGCTTATAAAACACAGTATACAAATTTAATGAATTTCTCGTGATAAAGATGTATTCTTTCATAAAACCAATAAAATTTCAAAACGTTTCCTAACAACTCTCGATAAGTCTAAAATACCACACTTAAAATAACAAAAAGGTAGTTATTTTATGGTTATTTATATATGAATAAATAAAACTGATATGATTATTGAAGTTATACACCTGTAGCTACTTTTGGACTTGTTACCACTGAACGTACATGTTAATCTCATGATTCACAGCTTCATGTTGGATTATATAAAATGTAACGGCTACCGAAAATAGACAGAGACCAGAAGAAAAGGATTTTATGAAATCTTAAGAGAAGTAGTTATTATATAATATTTTATAATAACCTTCATTTGTATGAACTTTCAGACCATCTATCACACCAAAGATCAACGTGTATAATGTTTATAAACATTATAATGTGGAATATCAAACTAGCTGTCAAAAAGTAATTAGTTATCCATCTAAGGGTATATTAAGAGTTGTTATGAAAAGAAATTTACAATGAATTCATCATTCAAGCTTTTAACCAGAACATCGTCAGTGCGCAGAGAAGCTTCGTGCTGCTAGCTATTTTGGATGGGATGAAGTTTCTAAGCTAACTATCATAGCTGTGCTTACAGGGATTCGTCTTTACTGTAGTAACTGCAGTGAAGAACATTGATAAAACTCATGTAGATTGATGAAACATGATACTCATTTTTTTGTTTCAAGTGAACGGGTCTGCATTTAAAGAACCTTTCCAGATGGCTCTGTCATTCCAACCATGGAAATTGGGAGAGGTTTCATATTGGCATGAGTCTATTTTTTTTAAGCATAAACTAATTATATTAATAATAGTTAAGGGATTTGTAAATATTTCGTTGTATTATAACGTTCTAATGGGAAAATTCAGAAGTTTTCTAACATGGTCATGTCCAACAGCGGTTTGAGATACATAACGTCCATAACCTGCCTGGATGACTCAAATTTCAACATAAATTCAAATGAATTGCCCTGAAAGTTTTTGCAACCTAGCAAAGAAACAGACTACAAAACTCACAAACAACCTCTGAAGGTGCTTTGCGAAAAGAATGACGGCCTCTTACATTATACATGTATCAACAATTTGTGGCTAGTTAATAAGAGATTCAAAGCTGTAAATACAATTGCAGATAAATCCACTATTTTCTTCTACAGCAAGGAAACATCATACTCTTCTATACAAGGTAAGTTGTTCCATTGTTTTTAGTAATATAGAGTACATATCAATACATAAGTGGCATTGTAGATATACACATATATCAATATATTTATACCTTAGTATACACCGTAGAAAGTTACTAACTTTAAGCTAGTTCGACGTACTATTAAACTCATATATATAACTACACAGATACGTATCTATAGTAACACATGCATGTGGCTCCACGTTTGGCCACCAGGGGGCTGTCAATAATGTTAACAGGTATAATTCCGGAGTTGTAACACTGTCAAGTAAATTTATTGTCCTACAGATAAATTCTTAAAACATGTCCTCCTGATGCAAGTACTGAAAAATAGGCATACAGACTGTCTATACTTGAACAACATTTGATGGGCATAAAGTACGTCACGAAGCGTTTTTGTTCAGAACATTTTACGTATTATCCTCCAGGTACCACAAATATTCACAATACTTAGAAATTTTGTGCAAATTATCAATCACTTTCTATAAATATCATGAACCTAATAGGTCTTAAGTTTAAAACTAATGTATATAAATTCATACAAGTATATACGTGCATGTATACATGCGTATATGTATTTTTCAGTCCTGTAGGTAACGATCGTTCAAATAAATAATATATGAGTCATTTCTTATTAATATCATTACTTTTATGATATCATAATAACACCTGCTGAGACAAGAGCATTTAAATACAATTTGTACAAAAATAATGGATACCTTTATTACATTAATAAAACATATGTTATTCTCATTTGTAAGTACAAATTGTATTTCGAATTACTTATTCTACTGAGTAAATTAATTGGACACTGGCACAAAAATATCTTTGAATCATAAGTCCACTAGACGAATCATGTTTTGTTTATCGCTACTGATAGATACAGATCTGAAAAGCACGAATACCAAAAAGTAAAATAAAAATAACAATCATTCTAAACAAACAAAAATATATATATAATAAAACCGCGCTAATAAAACCCCTGAAATAGAAAAAATATGGAAATACAACAAGCAAATTATAATAGTTTAGATCTAAGAAATATTCTGTTTCATGACAAATGTATTATGCTTTATAAATATTTATTATCCTTTATGCTATCTCTAAGTAAGTGTAGAAACAATAGTCTCA
This sequence comes from Tachypleus tridentatus, assembly GCF_004210375.1. Taxonomy (NCBI): domain Eukaryota; kingdom Metazoa; phylum Arthropoda; class Merostomata; order Xiphosura; family Limulidae; genus Tachypleus; species Tachypleus tridentatus. The sequence goes on from NC_134837.1 coordinate 92,701,616, forward strand.
GTTTGTTTGTTAATATTCATAGTTTGATATCTAGTGTTTTTATTCCTTCCAAACAAAAAGATTACTGATTAAATCTGCTTCCTTTATTTCTGTAAACATACATTTTCTTGTTTTGCGTTGCTTAAATTTACATTAATTCTTAACATACTTTGTGTTTCAGCTATTTCTCATTTTAAAGAGAGAAATACTAATGTTGTAAAACTTTGAACGAACTCGAAATTAAATACTGTGCGAGATAATTTTCAACTTCTTCATTAGCACAATTCTTAACGAGCGAACTATATTAATTAAGGTACTTTTAGTGAACTATTTGAAACATTCCTTATTTTATACTTGTTCATTGTGTTAATATATACTGTTAATGAGATTGTTATGTACTGCCTTTTATTTTATAATTCTGTTACGTTTATACAAACTGAATTAAAGATAATGAACGGAAGCAACGTAACGAACACCGGAGTAAAGAACCTCTCTCTCTAGTTGTTTGGGTATATAAATTTGTATACCCGGGAGGGTCAGGTACACGAGATCTCTTTCTCCTTTCTTTTCCTTGTTAGTTTGTTTGTTTGTTTGTTTTGGAATTTCGCACAAAGCTACTCGAGGGCTATCTGTGCTAGCCGTCCCTAATTTAGCAGTGTAAGACTAGAGGGAAGGCAGCTAGTCATCACCACCCACCGCCAACTCTTGGGCTACTCTTTTTACTAACGAATAGTGGGATTGACCGTCACATTATACGCCCCTACGGCTGGGAGGGCGAGCATGTTTAGCGCGACGCGGGTTTCATTGTTAGAATGGACTTGTTAGTATATTTAAAGTAAATACTTCAGGGCCAAACTGATGTACATAACTCAGGCCCTTTTCAAGGCAATGTCCATGTATATTGTACTTTCAGATTTTTTAAGTCTAGAACATATGTGGCCTATTTTATTTTAGCACTAGTATATATATATATATTGCTTGTTTATTGGTGTGTTTTTTTTAAATACTTGATTTTACCTTAATGATCTATTGTATAAATTTATCGGGGAGAGGTGTTTGGGACTCTCTTCATCATATATGCAATACCTGTCTGGTTCGCATAACAGCTCATTTTTTCTCAATTTTTATCGAAATATTTTATTGGACTATGTAGAAGTCTACCTGGTATTGTTTCTGTATTAGAGTATTTGTGCATGAACTTTGAGAAAGTGGTTTTGGGTATTCTATATGCTGTTATAATTAATGTATTCTGTAATGATTTTAGTTTGGTTTGTAGTTGTTTTTTACTTACGTTAATCCATGCAGAAGCTGCATAGTCTACAACTGATCTTATATATGTTTTGTATATTTTAAGGATGTTTTCAGGTGTAGTTCCATAATTTTTACCAGTTAGACTCCTAGCATAGTTTACTCTTCACCAAATTTTAGTTTTTATGTTATTTACATGTTTTGTCCAGGTAAGTTTAGAATCATATGTTAGTCCTGAAATTTTTGCAGATGTAGCAGTCTGAAGAAGCGCTCCGTTCATGTAAATAACTTGTTTTTTTGTATGTTTGTTTGTTTTTGAAATTCACGCAAAACTACAGGAGAGCTATCTTCACTAGCCATCCCTAATTTAGCAGTGTAAGACTAGAAAGAAGGCAGCTAGTCTTCACCACCCACCGCCAACTCTTGGGCTACTCTTTTACCAACGAATAGTGGCACTGAGCAATACATTATAACGCCCCCACTGCTGAAAGGACGAGCATGTTTGGGACGATGGGGATTCGAACCCGCGACCCTCAGATTACGAGTCGAACGCCTTAAACCACCTGGCTATGCCGGGTTAAAGAACCTGTCAGTGGAACAATTTGAAATAAAATTCTACCTTTATTTTTTTCTCACCTTAAGGCAAAAGTGTCCAACAGTTCTTTGTCAATCGCCAAAATTTTGGAGAATTCATTAACATTTTCGCCACATGACAAAATATTAACTGTGTTTTTATAGAGGGGTATAAAACGCATGATATATTTATTGACAGAATTATTTATAATCAAAAAATGGCTCATAAATATAAAGCACCAATTTGCCACAGTTCAATAGCAGTTTCACCACTTGTGGCGAGCGGCGACAGCGTTGGACACCGTGATGTTAGGGTTTAGTAAAATCATATTCTCTGTTACGAAGAACCCAAATCTCGAAAATTATATAGAACAGGATCATTACTATGTTGTTGTTTTTGTATCTTTTAATCTTTTTAGGAAATTAAAAGTAAGGAAAAATATATGTGAAATAACAATTTTTTTGTCTATTTCATACAATATTATGGATACATTGTCGGTAAAAAATAAAATTGTGCACGAATGATAAAGTGAGAAAATATCGAGTCATCAAACAATTAAATAGTGAATTCCTTTGTGAATATGAAGTAGCGTTATAATTATATATTGAGAAAACGCAATATAGCAAATACAGGATAAATTTTAGTTTATTTGAAATATTTGTTGTCCTTTTCTCAGTTCAATCATTTATTCCTTGTTTAATATACGTCCCTTTAGTCGTTACTAAATTTGCCACATTTATTTTATAGACAATATAAACTATTAATATGAATATTCCGATTTTGTTGTCACGGTATGGTATTATCACATCGAAGCACAGTATATTCAATTAGATATTTTATCCACAATAATAACTTCAGATGTGATCTGAATAGGAAGCACTGTACCTCTTTAACGTCACGTATGCTTGAAATACGTTTGTTTGTTTTTAATTTCGCACAAACCTAGGCGAGGGTTATCTGTGCTAGCCATGATTAATTTAGCAGCGTAAGACTAGAGAAAAAGTAGCTAGTCATCATCAACCACTGTCAGCTGTTGGGCTACTCTTTTACCGACTAATAGTGGGATTGTTTGTCACAGTTTAATTCTCCCACGGTTTGAAGGGAGAGCATGCTTGGTGGGATGGGAATTGGAATAAGCAATCCGCAAATTACTAGTGGAGTGTCTTAACCACTTGGACATGCCACTTGGAATAGTAATAACTAAAAATGCGTGGATCAAATATCTTATTTTGCCTTTCTCATTCACAAATGTCAGGTTTCTATGGTATCAATCTACCTTAATAACTTGTCATCATTTTAGCCACAATCATTTTGTGGTACGTGTATCGTAATATTGATTCGAGATTCGCAAGAGACATGAACGTTTTTAAAATGTTTTACTGTAATTTTGAAAAGAAATGTGCAATGAAATACAATGTTACTCAAATGTTGCACAACAAAGACTTAAAAATTCATTAACTTCAATTAGAACTCGGATATACCAAACATTTTTATTATTCGAAGTCCTCAAAGTTTATCTTTTAGCTTCAAGCAATTTAAGTGATAGTTAATTTAGAGATTCCTTTATTGATGGCTACACACAGTTCTTAAATTACTTGAAATATAGTGCTCGCTATAAATCATATAAAACTACATATATGAAACTACGATATCAAAGGATTCCCATTGCTTTAAACAAAGTATGACATGGTTTATCTATTACCAATATACCTCAAACTACTTTTTGGTTGTTTAAGATAGCAAAAGTAATTTAAACTTTCAAAAAACGTAAGGGTTAGTTTTTATGGTTAACTTGTTCTTCAGCCAACTATATGTAGGTTGAAAATAAAATTATAGTTGATTTTAATTTATCCACTAGAAATTAACTGATGCTACATCAGCAGGTACAATTTATGGGACATTAGCAGTTTCAAATTAAAAGTTGTCAAAATTAAGGTGTGACTACGTAAATGTATCTGAGAGTCACATTTCGAAAAAATAAATATTTTTTTAGGCATTAAAAACTGTTCTATATCTGGTAAGCCTGAGTCTGATCAGTTGGTGGACAAGAAATCCTTTTTGTTCCTCGGTTGGTACAACAGTGTATCTGACATTATGTGATAGCTTTAACTTGCTGAACATTCCAGCAGATCTCTGATTTCCCACTCCCTCTGCAACAGCGGTAAGTCATCGGATTTACAACACTAAAATCAGGGGCTCGATTCCCCTCGGTAAAGGCAGCATATAGCCCGAAGTGGTTTCGATATAAGAAAAACGCACACTCTCTGATTTATTTTTGAAGGACATTAGTTCACCAAAACCCCAGCACCGCTTCAAAACAAAAATCTGATTTGATTGCATCCGCGTAAGGTCCTTGGTCTGGATTCATTAATGAGACAGTATGTCTTCAGACCTCAATAGTACATTAAGAGCCGTATGTTCGTTCTTATTATGTCCACCCATACGTAACTGAACAAAGTGATATTCAAAGGTATTGCACTGAGCATGTTATTTGCTTCTTTCTCTCGTCTATCACTGACAGAAAAGCAGGTTTGCACGGACTTAAGTTAAATTCCTGCATTTTGTTTCACACGTTTATTGAAGAAAATTCACTCCATTCCTGTCCTCCAATCGTTATTAAAACCAAAGAGACTAGAGATTTTTAACAGCTATGTTGTGCAGATATTGGGCGTTATGAGTTTAACTGAAACTTCAAAGATCTTGTTAGGACTGTCTAAAGCACAAACCATTTCTCTTAAGGTTGGTCACAAGACGTAGGTACTTTATAATGAGCAGATACTTGTCTCTTGTTGTACTGGCTTCCAACATTCGAATAGCTGAGATATAATTATTTTAATCCAATATCACCAACAGCCACGAGCATGTAAAACTGTCATAAAATGTACAGAAATACTGTCCACAGTTGATTCGTCACCAGAACATTAAATCAACAGATAATTAAATTTGGTTTCTTCGCTAGCCGTCACTACTTTATCAGTAATAGACTAGAGGAAGCTACTTAGTTAATTCCACCCACTACCAACTTTTGAAGTACTCTTTTACCAACAGATAGTAGAATTAATCGTCACTTATAACGGTTACACGGCTGAAAGGAGCTCGAACCTGCAATCAGTAGGGTGGGATGTGGCTGCTTTAACTACCAAGTCATGCTAGGTCGATGAAATGTGTTGATGATATGATGTATTTGTCTTTCCAACGCGAAGTTCACATAAGACATGTGAAACTTGCAAAATAAATAATATTTTTTAAAACTTCATTCAGGTATCATCTTCCTCACTCCGTTAAGTGTTTATCACTTCGATCATTTATCTGTTTTGTGTTATGCATATCTTCATTTTTATGATTAGGTACAGAAAAGGTTTGTTTTTTTAATTTACTTTAGTACTTATAATTTTGTATAAAGTGTAGTGTTTTGACAAATGAGAACGGATATGGAAACGATAGCAAGCATCTTTTAATTAAGTCTAGATATTCCAGGGATAAAGAAAAGAAGCGTATGACATTTAATTAAATGTATGGTTGTAATACATTCTATTAAAAACAGCAGAAGATAAATACAAAATTATATTTCATAAATATGAAACAAGATTAAAAATGCACTTTATTCCTAGAAAATTGTGTAGTAATAAAAATGGGCCTGGCATGGCCAAGCGCGTAAAGCGTGCGACTCGTAATCCGAGGGTCGCGGGTTCGCGCCCGCGTCGCGCTAAACATGCTCGCTCTCCCAGCCGTAGGGGTGTATAATGTGACGGTCAATCCCACTATTCGTTGGTAAAAGAGTAGCCCAAGAGTTGGCGGTGGGTGGTGCTGACTAGCTGCCTTCCCTCTAGTCTTACACTGCAAAATTAGGGATGGCTAGCACAGATAGCCCTCGAGTAGCTTTGTGCGAAATTCCAAATAAAAATATTAGAAAAATTATTGTATAAAATGTAAAAAAATAATGACACTATAATAAGAAAACAAAAACGCCACTCTGAGATATACTTAAGCTCAATGACTGAATAATTAGTTTTAAAAGTTTGTAAAATACAAATGAAATATTTCTATGTTTCATATAACACGTTTTTTTCTTGAAGCATTTCGCTCACATACATAAATTAAAATGTCCATGACATATATTTGCACTTATTCATACAATACAAACAGAGTGCAAAACAACCCTGTGAGGCGCACTTATCCTCCACCTGCTAGTACAGTAACAAGTCTCCGGATTTACAATGCTAAATTCAGGGGTTCGATTCCCCTCGGTGGACTCAGCAGATAGCCCGTTGTGGCTCTACTATAAAAAAAACAAGCACACGCAATCATCCTTCCGAGAAAATGTCTTGAACTTATGTTATTTTCTTTCCTAAATCTAGTATTCGTGTCTACATTTTCCTAATCCTAGTTTTCTAAATTGCTAAGAGTAATGGCAAATTAGCAAATACGCTTGTGTAATATTCTAATTAAATGACAAAATCTTTTATTAAGAGTTTCAATCAAGGGTATGAAAAGATTCTCTACTTACTGCGACTAGCAAGTTGATCAAATATAAAAATCGGGTAAAATACGTCATCAATAAAAGCACATTTTGTGTTTATACTTTATTGTATTTATTATCCCACAGCTTAAGCTCGGCGAATGCATGTTAAGACAGCAAATTTGTTGTTTTCATGGTTCCAACAATATCGAATGATATTCATTCGAAAAAATGAATTACTCTTCGACACTAGAGATTTTACTTTTTAGGGCCCACTTACAGTTTTCTACTACCAGAATATAAACTTTTTTTTATGTTTATGTTTTTGCAGACAGATAGCAGCGTAAAAGTTTGAAACGTTGATACGAACCGGTAGAGTTTAATGGATTACAGGAAAATCGTTAAAGCACTAAAAATAGATGTGTGTTCTGCCAGCATCTACAAAGACTGACAAACTTGCTGATGATGGGGCAAATCGATTAATATTTGAAGGACACACACAAGAGTGATGTTGATCCTGCATTTGACACAGCTAGGAGAGACAGGAACTTGGAATACCCTTTTACTTCCTACTCTAATATTTTCACTCCTTCATGAGTTCCGTGAAATTAATCAACTCGATACTACGTCTATTCCATTATCACGCCTCATAAGTCTTCTGCCTTTATAGGAAAAGACCACTACGTACACAGTGATATCAGTTCAAAGTAATTCGTTCTGCAAACCTTCTGGTGGTCCATTAAGCCTTGATGGCCCTGTCTCTCCACACTCCGACTCTCAGTATACCTGAAGCCGTAAACGACATAATCATGTTAAAAGTATATTTTAGAGCAAACAGCTCCTAGCCAATGGCCTTATGTATACTTGTAATGGATTAGATGAAATACTGAACTCAGAAAATATATATATATCTCCCGTATTTATTTTGAAAATTGATATCATATTGTTGCATACAATAATTTATCCCAAACGAGTCTTCTCCGATCTACTATGTTACGTATTACGATTTCAAATATCCAGAAATTTGAATTTAGAAGTTAACTGAATGTCGATATATACCAAATTTATGATCTTTGCCAATAAAATTCATATATACAGTTTTCCTTCTTAACACAAATATATTTTAATATACAAACAAATATACAATTTATAATATTACAAATAGTTATTACAAATAATAATTTATATACAAAAGTTTTGCAAACTTACAAACAATACTGAGTCTTCTATTTGGTCTGGAACTGGATATGTTATCGACAGTTTACGATGAGTGAATTAATTCGCTTAGTGGATAGCTTGCTAGCTCTCTGTTTTTGCTTGGCCTCACTCAGTTTACAAGTTGACTTCTCTCCCATGAAGATATTTAATGTTATCGTAAAAATACGAGCCACCAAAATTAATTCACTTAAGTTAAACGGTGTGTAATGTTCGAAATCTATAAACTTTGTTGGTCAGATATGTATAATTTCCAGGAAATAAGCGTTTATTACACTTATAGCTTCCGAAGTTTATAGTATACAAACTGTAGCAGACCAACAGTATAAATTCTCTCATGGCGCGTCGATTTATAAATTTTTGGGATGAGGTTCTCGAAAGTTCAGTTGCCAACAATATTCGAAGATACTCTAGTGCTTTCGTGAAACATATATTGTTGATTCTTGCTCTCGAGAACATTCTACGAATCGAGAGAAGCTGGACTTTCGCAATACGCATTTAACAATATAAGTTACATGCATTTCTAAATGTATATTAATCTAAACAACACTATATAATAATAAGCCCGTTGCAACTCCCTCCTTAAAAAAATTAAAAATTGTCTGACACCAGATTTTAACTCAGATATTATATATATATATACACATTGATAATAATACGTTAAATATAATACAATGTCAAATGATTATACAACTTGAATAATTATGACTGTATATAAAACATTCCATATAAATAACCTTATAATCGCAAAATTACGTAGCACGTGAGAGTGCTTAAACACAAATGCATTCTTCTTGGGTCAACACAACCAATAATCACACGACTGAAGGGATTTCCGAAAGTGAGGATAGATTTCAAAGGAGCAACATGAATTTTTTGTTAGGTTTTCCAACCATATGTCATGTATTACAAGTTTTACAAAAACTAAGAAAAGTCTGGCCTGATTTTTGGCCATTGAAATGTCTTATAACTTTCTCATATGTCTAGATGACACCTAAATACCTTCTGTGAGGATTTAATGAGCAACTCTCTGTATTCAGGATATGCTTTCGGAACAACAATTTGATAAATTACATCCCAGTCCTCTGAAGCTGGTACATCTAAGGATTTCCATTTTCTCATGAGTACACCATTTTTGAGAAAAATAATCATCTGGAAGTTTCTCTAGTTCCTCTTTTATGAGTGGATACTTAAATAGTGAAGAGATCTGTGAATCCTTTTCTTGCTTAGAGATCAGGGTACTTCCAGCAAATGAAACTTTACCAGTTGAACCAGATCCATCATTGTCACTCCATGAAAAATTTACAGTAAGACAATTATTCAGAACATCCCCTTCGGATTCAAAAAACGTCTGAGACAAATATATAATATTGTTCTGTGAATAAGAATCTATCACCTGTTTCTGGCTTAATTTCATAGCTTGAGCCCAAGTCACAGACTCAAGGAAAACGAGGCACAATTGCAATAATTGTAAACAATCTTGGCCAGCATGTTCATTTAAAACAAGACACGTTCCTTTGTTATCTACTAATCCTTGTCTTGATAAACGCTTTATCAATATTAACACATGCAGAACAGGACTAGTCCTCCAATTTCTCAAGCTCGTATACCATATTTTGTTTAAGTTGTTTTTTAATGCAGACGCAGGCCTGGTTTTAACAAACAAAAATATGTAGTAACAAATATTATAATTTTAACAGTTACTTATTAACGCGAATAATATGATTTTGTTCTGTGAAAAATATGTGATGCGATTTTTGTCAAGCTGAATGGGCGAAAACACTTGCGAATCTACGCAGACGTAGGGCGAGCTCTTCCGGTGAGTCTGAGTACTAATTATATGTACATTGAATGTTCAAACAGAGGTTTTACAAACTGATAATTTTTACCTTAGTTTTGTATGTGCTGTATACTATAATTTGTAAACATCTATACTACACAAATTATTACATGAATTAAACTAATTTTAGTTATAAATATTCGAAATATCAACAGATAATCTATTTTCTTTTAACAAATAAATTCTGACACAATGGCAGAAAATGAATATTTTAGTAGACAGTGGGATATCTCATCATATTCGAAGATCTGGAAGCTTATAGTGAGATCCACGACTGTTTAGACATAAATCTGGAGATCATTTTGCTGTGCTGCTTTCTTTGACATGAGTAATTGTTAAGGTGTTTCTACCCTATAAAATGGCCACCCATATGCTGTGGTCGTACCATTTCACTGTTCTTTTAACTCTTCTCTTATCCTTGTAATATTTTTGTACTTCACAAGGAAAAAATTCTCCTTCTCTCTTTCTCTTACTTGACCTGGACTCATTTTTCTCCTTCTGCTCTCACCCCCATTTGAGGTCAAGTTGTTGGATACCTCCGTAGGTTTTTCACTCATGTACGTAGACATACTTCTCTTGGGATGCTTTACAGTACCTCTATACCAAATATTCCTCTAACCTCTCTTACGGCGAAGTTTTTGAACAACTGGCACACCATCGTGATTAAATCCACACCTGCTACACTTCTAACGGCTCGGAAATTTTGTTACTTTACATTTACGTAGTTTTATTTTATTTTATTTTAATATAAATATATTAATAAGGTGTTTGAATATTGATATATGAAAGGAGGGATTTCATTTCAATGTGTTTTGAAAGTTGAATTCAGTGCCTTCTTATCGTGCATGTTATTTATGAACTTGTTTATTACAACCGTAGTTAATCTTTTCTTACATTCTTAAGCTATATAATTTAATTTTACTACAATACTGTTTATGTCTCCATAGATGATTGATAGTTCTACTGCATAAAGTTCGTATCATAAGAACAAATCTATACGCGATATTTGAAATATAATAACAAAGATGAAGTCATTCAGTTGTATAGGGAAATCACTTTAACAGTTGTAGTGTAATGATCACGATCGGGAATTATTTTTCCTATTACTTAATCCGTTGCAGATGTTAAAATTACAAGCACTTAAAAATATTACGTATATCTACAATATGTTTTAACAAGTTACATGAATATAAACTGTTAGAAATACTTAGTTGTATCTTTGAATATTTATTATTAGTTTGATTCTCATACACTTGAGGTCATCACACTTCCGATGAGATAAACTTTATTATTTCTATTTATCCTTTATGTTCGAACAGAAGTTTGCTAAAATAAAGTTCTGAACACCCCTTCTTGACTTAAGGATACTTGGCGTATTTATATAAACGGGAAGCATTTGAAATGTATACACAGATGAACATTTGTATAGTAAGTCTCCATAAAAAAAAGGCCTACACTTATCTAATTTTCATGAATATAGTAAATTCAGAAAACCATTTAGAGACTTACAACTTCAGTACGATAAATCACCTTCGCGTAAAGAATTTCACTGCAGGAGAACTAAATAGCCTTCTGCTAAGTTGAATCAATACAACAAAATCATTCTTCTAATAGTCAATGGTTGTTCATAAAGATGGTGGTTTTTGTCTTCACATTTATTTTTCATAGCTTAAATAGTTTATTTACGGATTAATAAGTTGGAAGAATAAATTAGAAATATCAATGCTACAGACTTCAAATCATGCACCCATAAATTACTGTTATGATTAAAAATACAATATGTGTACAGTCAATCTTGGTCAAACCTAACGTTAAACAAAAAAAGATATTTCAAAATTTTATTAACGTATATAAATAAAACTATTTTTGTTTTGTTGTTTCTTAAAATCACTCGAAGACAGTTAATTCTCATGTAAATGATTTTGAAAAAGGATGCGGCGTATTTGCTTTATATTAAAAATCAGAACCGTTACTTCAGAGCTACACAATTCAGAATCAAAGAACGAACGTGGGTGAACCTGACTAGTTACATTTTCTTGTATGTTAGGCAGCCTCTTGAGTATGCTTTGTGATGAGCTTTTTTCTATCAAGGTGATGCCTGATCTCTCAGTTTATTATAGAAGAATATGTCACATTACAATGATCATGGCTTTTTTGTGTGATTTTTTTCCGGTTTGTACTTTATTCTGTTTATTGAATTTTGTGCAAAGCTACTGATGGCTATATGCGCTAGTTAATCCTAGTGTAAAAGTGACTGACAAGAGTAAAGGAAACTAATCAACATCACACACCGGCATTTGGGTTAATCTTATTAGGATATTAGATTTGATCACCACTCTCACTGCTCCAAAGGTAACCATAATTAGCTAAGGGATTCGAACCCGCGAACCACAGATTGTCAGTTAAGTATCATAGACACCAAACCATTCCAGATATTTTGAGTATTATGATTGTTCACTTATTCATGTTTACTTTAAAAGTTAATATGATCAAAGGATAGTATATTTTGTTTTAAACTATAATTTCTAAATTCAAAAAAAGATATCAGATTTTAAGAGCAACACTGGATGCAAAATCATGTATTTAAAAAATTAAAGTAAATACTCTTTATTTTCAGTATTTTGATAATTTTTAAACATTTCATTAACATTTTTAGAAAGAAAACATACTTCTTATAGACACATAATATAGAAAAACGTTCAAGAAAGTTTTCTTCTAAAACTATATAAATGTAATCCATATATTCAGTACACTTTAACGCAAATATTGAAGTTGAATTTACGTTTTTCGTTAATCCATCCTATTAAAACATCGTTCTATGTCGATTTTTTCATTATCAAAAACAAATACAGAAAATAAATTGAAACAAAATTTGTATGTATAAGAGATATCAAGTTTGGGAAGCAACACCATATGACAACTTATTATTTTACGCTTTATCCATATCTGTCTTTTGTAACGTTGATTATTTTCAGCGGAAAGTGACATAAAAAATGACGAAATATACAAAGATATAACCAAAAATTAAATAATATAATAAATGTTAATAAGTATGCCAGTGGATATAATATTAAACTTATTTCTCTCAACGAAATACATATTTTATAAACAAATTTGGGAAGCAACACCATATGACAACTTATTATTTTACGCTTTATCCATATCTGTCTTTTGTAACGTTGATTATTTTCAGCGGAAAGTGACATAAAAAATGACGAAATATACAAAGATATAACCAAAAATTAAATAATATAATAAATGTTAATAAGTATGCCAGTGGATATAATATTAAACTTATTTCTCTCAACGAAATACATATTTTATAAACAAATTTGGGAAGCAACACCATATGACAACTTATTATTTTACGCTTTATCCATATCTGTCTTTTGTAACGTTGATTATTTTCAGCGGAAAGTGACATAAAAAATGACGAAATATACAAAGATATAACCAAAAATTAAATAATATAATAAATGTTAATAAGTATGCCAGTGGATATAATATTAAACTTATTTCTCTCAACGAAATACATATTTTATAAACAAATTATTTTTGTTTAACTTTACCCAGTTCTTGCTGGCAGTTTTTTAATTAGTTGGTTTGGTGATTATTATAGCATTTGCTATAAATTTAAGGGATATCTAATAAGCGGAGAATTGACTAAATCTTTAGGTAACTGAAACAACAGGCAGATTTCTTAATTTTCTATTATAGTTTGTATTATTTAATACTTCATATATCGTGTAACTAACTTATTTAATAATAAGTAATTTTTTTCATTGTAAGTGGTAAATTTCATTTTACTTTAATGTATTGAACTAATTCATTGTTCTCCGTTTAATTTTTATCTTTTTGATGCATTGATTTTCTTCTCTCGATATTTAAAAATATATATCACACATTGATAGTTACAATGAAATCATAATATTCGACTTCACTTCATCTAGGCCCGCAGATATCCCTCGTGTAGCTTTGCGCGAAATTCAAAAACAAACAATTAAATACTTCATTTAAGTTAAGTCCGGTTTTCAATCTATATCCCTCGGTCGATTAATTATGGTCACTGATTTTTGTATTTGATAGAATCAAAAAGTGAATTTTGTATAATTTTGTATGACATGTAATTTTCAAATTTAATACACACTGAGTTTGTCGTAGACTTTATTATGGTGTTTTCGAATAATTTAGTCATCTCATTTTCACTGTATCAATTAAATTTTATTGAAGTAGAAACTAGCGTTATTCAGTTTAACAGAAGAAGTTTCATAGCCTGTAATTAAATATTTTAATGTTCCGTAATTCGATAAGTGGGAAACATAGAGAGCAGCTATCATTATTATAGTTAGCTGATTGCTGTTATATTTAAGCAATCCGACCTTCTCTAATAATGAAGAACAGCTAGGCAGAATTATTATCAGCAGAACTCATGCGCTAAGGAAGAACTCTTTCCTGCAGAACTGAAATCCATTATAATGTCACTTACTGGACATATTGGAGAATTACTACAAGCCGTCACTTTAATTTCCATTTTGATCGTATATGTATGTTAATGATCTTAGTCGACTTGCTTTTCTTTCCATAGAAAATATACGTGGATCAGCTATTTCCCCTCGGTAATTATATTAATTAAACATGCAACATTAATGTATAGTATTACTTACTGGCATTACGGCTACAAGTTTACTTAGCTCCTGAGTTGCATACTATAACATCATGTGACACAGCTCAGCATATCAAAGTAGTTACAACTAGTGATAACACTGCTATACTATAATTACGACTCATAGTCGGTGATGACAATGGCATGGAAATAACAAACAAGTCTGCAAAACACAAAAAATAACGTTCAAATCCAAGAACATTCTTGGATGTTGACTATCTGCAGTTTCTTGCATGAGTTATTTTATTCCATCAGATTTTACTGTGTGTCAGGGAACTCTACCCCAGTAAATATGAAAGCTTACTTTTATGCTTGAACATAAAACTTACACACTGATCAATTAAAGAATTGTCAGAGTCTTTTACTGACAAATAAATATGAAGGAGATTTCAAATATTAGAAAGAAAGCATTGCCTACATAACCAAGCATTATTCACATGGTAATGAAATTCAATACTAATTTAATAAGACTATTAGCATACCACACAAGCTGAGTAACTTCACAAAGGAATCATAAAAACTTTCGCGTGTGACAAAAGTATTATTTAGATCAGTGGTTCTCAACCGGTTTTGGACTCAGGATCCAGTTAATATCTTCAGCGTAAAGAAACTTGTGGCTTATAATACTTATTACATGAATAAATGAACCATTATCTAATTTCGGAGTTTTTTTGCGACCCTTTTACACACCTTGACAGCTCTTGGGTAGAGAAACTCTTCTTTAAGTGACCTATCTTGTCCTATTCAACCTGGTACTGAAATGACATTAAGTGAAGGACTATGAACCACCAGGATTGTATGTCAGTGTTTCTACATTAAATGTGATATGTCTGTGAAGAAGTTTGGCTTCCTTTCTGTATTTGTAAATACTGTAAATTAAGTATTTGTGATTATATTTTATCTACACATCCAGTAATAAATTTATCTCTTTGTTAAATGGGCTTCTAATAGACAATGGGAGCTGCCTGATAAAATACATATCATGGATGTCAATAAAGTTTCATTTTAATATTCTTTAAACCTGATTCGATGTGTCTCATCATAAAGGTCTAAAAAAGAAAACGGTGGCAACGTTTAGATCCAGATTCTCATGGTGTTAGTAATCAGATACTTCTAACAGGATTCCATTCAATGTCGTAAGTGATACGAGAATTTAATACAATCTCATGAATTAAGTACACATGTAAAATGCTTGTGGTAATACCAGTTTTTGTAAATTATCTCTTTTTATGCACTAGGTCAGCTATCGTAAATTTCTCATGATACACAAATATTTCAAAATATGATCATAAACATTATGATACTGTTCAGAAGAACACATAGCTATCAGAAGAAGTAAAAATTTGCCTTCTAAACGTACCCATGTTGTCCATTGTTCTCTGTCTGTGACAAATGTCAAGGATAACCCACTTAAAGAGATACATTACTACTTGACTTAGCAGTCGAGCTTGCAACATCATTCTCAAACAATCCTGTTTTAAGGTTGTCTTTTTCAGAACGAATGTAAGTAATAATAGCTACTTTAACTTGCTTAGAGAAGGTTTCAATACTTTAACTTGCTTAGAGAAGGTTTCAATACTTTAATTTGCCTAGAAAAGGTTTCAATGAAAAGCATTGTTAGAATTTATTTTCTTACCACTTCCATCCTCTCTCCATTGCCAAGAAGAAAATTTACGTCCAGCAATGTCAGTGAATGTTAGCTAATAGTGTTTCTTACGTAGCAACAATGGAAAGAATTCTAGCATCCACAGCATCAATGTATCTAGCCTGAGTGTGTTGGTTTGTTTTTGAATTTCGCGCAAAGCTACACTAGTGCTATCTGCGCTAACCGTCCCTAATTTAGCAGGGTAAGACTAGAGGGAAGACAGTTAGTTATCACCTCTCTCCCCCAACTCTTAGACTACTCTTTTACCAATGAATAATGGGATTAACCGTCACATTATAACACCCTCACGGCTGAAAGGGCGAGCATGTTGGGTGTGACGGGAATTCGAACCCTCGATCCTCGGCTTATGAGTCAGGTGCCTTAACCACCTGGACATGTCGGGCCAGTTTGAGTGTGAAATAAAGATGAAGATAATCAAATAACCCTAATTTTCAATTCCGAAATAAAAATTGTTACAAATTATCAGTCTCTGATCTCTCATATATGCAGTTAGTTTAAAATTAACAGTGAAAATAACAATATTTTAAAGATAATATTAAAGGTAGTTAAGTTTGGACTGAGTTTAAAACGAATCTTAAAGTTACAGAAACGTAGGTATAGAAATGCAAGTTTAGTAGTCGGAGAACATAAATTATGATACTTATTCGCCAATAAGCGGTAGAGACAATAACATATAAGCAAGAAAACTTATTAATGAAGAATTGTATACAAATCTCCTTAAGATGTAATACACATTTCTTTATTTCAAAAAAGTTTTGTGAACTTGAAACACGTATCATATCTTACATTTTTGTTCGTTTTGAATACTTACAGTTATTGCCAAAGTAATAATATTTGCTGAAGTTTATGATTTATTGTTTTTGTTGTCAATATTCTGATTAAATTTTATAAAAACTTAATATTTAACTTAGTTCATATTTACGTATAAAATAAAATAAAAACATTAAATAGACCTGAAAATCAAAAAGATGTTCATTCTTTTTACATAATCATGAACCACATCCAAGGCCTATAACATCACCTTTTGTGTAAGGGTCGCTTGATATTAGCCCGGCATGGCCAAGTGGTTACGTCACTCGACTTGTAATCCGAGGATCAAGGGTTCATATCTCCATCACACCAAACATGCTCGCCCTCTGAACCGTGGAGGTGTTATAATGTGAAAGTCAATCCATTATTCATTGGTAAAAAAGTAACCCAAGAGGTGGCGGTGGGTGGTGATGACTACCTATCTTCCCTCTAGTCTTACACTGCTAAATTAGGGACAGCTAGTGCAGATAGCCCTGATGTACCTTTCGCGAAATTCGAAACACACCAAACCGTTTGGACACACCGTACTTTAATGCATAAGTTAAAATCATTATTTGTGGTCAATATTAATGTTAGCAGCAGTCTAGATGAGCTGTATACATAATTAGCAGCACAATATGTTTTTACAAACATAATATTACTGAAACATTCCTTTTTCCAAATTTTAAGGATAAAATGCAGTAAACAATAAATGTCACAAATAAATAAATATGAACTGTTCCAAAAATCTAATACAAAGAGACGTATACTCTATAAATATTTTCTTTTCAAAAATACTATTTCGTAAAACTTTTAATGAGTGATTACTTTCAATATATGTAAATATATTTTAATATAAGACTAAATGTGCTTTATTTGAACAAACATTGGATAGAAAAAAAGAAACGAGCACTATTTTGCAAAATAAATTTTGATCTCAGTAAGTTGTTTTATGTGTCGCAAAGCCACGCAAGAGACTATCTGCTGACCCACCCCTAGAGATTTTATACGACTTAAAGCCATACAATGGGCTATCTATTTATTAACATCGGAACTTCTAAACTACTCAAATAACAAATATAAAAATGATAATGATACTAAATATCGTTAATAATCAATTGGTTCATTATTAATTACAAACTAGATGAATACTGTTTTTAGATTAATCTCACTTATTTGTAATTGACGCAAATTAAATAATTGCAAACACATAATTTATAAAAGAAACACGGTGAAATAGCTTTCTAACTCTAACGGTACGAATGATAATTTCAATTATTTTTTAATTATTTTTTTTTCTCTGCAGTAAGAATAACTACAAAAAAAAATAATACATTTGAGTAAAACACATTTACTTAATTTCTTAGAAAAACAAATTAAAAGATAATTTGGGCTAGAAGCAAACAATAAAACTTCATTCAGGTGCTAAGAAATACATTGAACAATAGCGCACTTTATAATTTAAGAAAGTTGTCTTTTACAATATATATTTTGGATTACTATTATTTTTACCGCTAAAATATAATGATGATTTCAACTTAGGTTTGTAAATTACACTGTGTAGCCCGTGTATTTTATATAATGGACTGTACCTAGGTAAAACTGTATTTAAACTGAGCTGAAAAAGAAATATGCGGGTTTGTTTTTGTTTTTTGTAAAGCTACACGAGGGCTATCTGCGCTAGCCTTCCCTAAGCTAGCAGTGTAAGACCAGAGGGAAAGCAGCTAGTCATCGACACCCACCGCCAACTTCTGGGCTACTCTTTTACCAACGAATAGGGGGGGTTGATCATCACATTATTACGCCCCTACGGCTGAAATGACTAGCATGTTTGGCGCGATGGGAATTCGAACCCGCGATCTTCAAATTACGACTCGAACGCCTTAACCCACCTGGCCCTGCTGGGCCAGAAATTTACGGAAGCATTTTGTGATTACAAACATCAATTTGTTGCAGAATTAATATAATCTTCTCGAGAAATAAAATGATATGTTGCAAAATAATTTAATTAATGTTTTTGTTTATTTGTAAAATATGATGAAATGACAAATAAAAATGAATTTTTATTTTTTAAAATTTGGATCTGTTTGCACTTTAAAATAAATAGCATTATATATCTTTTTTTATAATTGAACAGAGGGTTGACTACATTGTATTAAAATGTGTTTAAATATGCATATTAGTAGGTCACGTGACAATCACGGATGATATGAAGTCGAGATGAAATAAAATGCTAAATGTCAGCATTGTTTGATGCATTCATACATAGTGAATGTCGACAAAATTTAGTCGCTTCTGGAAAGGGTACGTAAGAGCCGTTTCTCATGCAAAATTCCTCTTACATTCAGATAATACAGATGTATTCAGGTGAGTGATATAGCATACTTCCCATATGGGTATATTATTTCTTCCTAAAAGCATTGGAAAAAAATATTGGTCAACTTGGGACACCAAACCATCCAGAAAGTGGCCTGCAACAAGTCACATCAAACCTGTGATGCGCAAAATACGGCGTCATATAACAGTTGAGAATCCATGAACATAAAAGGCAGAGCCAAAAGCCGTTCACGTACCACAAGCAACATTACACAACATAATCAAGAAAGATTAAATAACGACAAAAACGGTAGAAGTCGCTTGTAGACAAAGTACTCCCATTTTCACGTATCCAGTCAGTCGCTGCGCACCTCAGGCAACTGGAGAATGGAATGATGAGCATCAATGTCATTTCATACGAATGCATGAAAATAGATTTTTTTATAGTTTTCAAGTTTGAGCCCATATACTGGAATCATAGGGTTTATGGAACACTAAAGACACACAAACGTACATGCAAATTGTCATGTAGATTTAATAAATTGTTCAAAATAAGTGTCTACGTAGATTTCCGAAATCCTCATATTAGTTATTAATAAAATATTAAGAGGGTGTGAAGCTCTTAGGATTGGTCATGTGGACTTTCTTGATTATTTAGGAAAATTTAAAAAATGCTTTACTTAAAAGTGTGAAATTTGTTTATATAACTGTTATTTCCCGTGATTGTTTACGAGTAATTGACTACTAATTTAATGATTTGAGAGTGAAGGCTTCATAAGTACTTATTAATCACTATTTCGAAAGTTAGTGGATTACATTACTTGAGCAATATCGAAAATTAATCATCAGGTATAAACAAGTTATTTAAAGAACTACAACAACAAAATTAATATTGCGCTCTTATTTCACACCAAAAATATATATTCTTAAAATTTGCCTATTAGAAAGTAAAACCCACTGCAAAAAAAAATATTTTAATTGGTATTTTCAATCTGAGCTAGGAGATGAAAGATCATTTTAAGACTTAAACATAACCGTGTCTAATTTACTACAGTTGATCAAGTTAAGAGCAACTAGCCAACTCCAAACGCCATCTTTTATATAGCTTCTATTAACTACTTATAACGACCTCACACTGAAAATGTGGATGTGCTCAGTGCCATATCACCCTGTGGTTGTGCTATGAATTTTGGAATTGGCGAACTGGCTTCGAGTACACACAATATTTCCTGCAGTTTAAGCGTTGAGTGCTACAGGATAGATGCCTTATATCTGGTAAATAACTAAAATTTAAGAGCGTTGACAGATAACGGAAGTAGCTTTGAGTGTAAAAAATATATATCCTATATACAGTATTTCACTTATTCAGTATATCCAGTTTTGTTTGTTTCATCAAAATTTCTCTTCTTTTGTTAGGAGATTGTGTATTTTATTGCAAAGCCACAGTGGGCTATCTGCTGAGTCCACCGAGTAGAATCGAACCCCTGATGTTAGCGTTGTAAATCCGTAGACATACCGCTGTACTAGCGGAGGTCGATTATGAGATGTGTTGAAAATAAAGTACCCACATTTTACTGTTATAATTTAGTTACTGGTAACTTCTTAGTCAAATAATCAGTTTGTTAAACATGAAGTTAGCATACAATTTTATAATTATACGATATCAAAACCCACTGGCTGTTTTTTAGGCTCAACGTTTAATAAACAGTTTTGAAGTATAAACATGTGACAATGAATTATTAAAACGTATTTGTAAAAATGTATCATCAATGGCTCATAACTATAATGATAGGTATGAAGAATGCATTTTAAACCTGAAATAATTCAACACTAGCATTTATTAAGACACTTTTACCATTAGTTATTAAAACTATTGAATTCAATTGTGTAAAAATGTAATGTTTGATTTCTGAGAAGCTTAAGAACGTTTACTTCAATATGTTATTTCTATCCTATATATTTTTTTTAAAAAAGTGAAATAAATTAAGAGTATCATGTGACACATAAAAGAAAATCAATACTTTGGGTTAAACAATCATAAAAAAATTATCATACGATTATGTAATATTCCTAACCAGCTGCTAATGTTTATTTTTCATTGTTATCTACGAAAACGGAAGTATGGTATAAGTTTATTTGGTTCTGTTTCCACGTAATTCAAAAAGAAAGTTTAGAGCTGGATTGCACGTTACGTCTTCAAGAAGCTTAATTATGAAAATCATTACCAAACCATTCAATTCATTTTGTTGCTCTTTGAAAATATTCCTTTTCAAATTCTATGATGGTTTGTCTTTTATTTGTCTTAATTCAATGCTTTTCATAGTATTTAAATTATAAAACTATAATAGATCATTTTGGATTACACACAAAGCTACATCAGAGGTAATTGCGTTATCCGTCCCTAATTTTGAATTAATAGACTAGTCCTCTTGAACTACTCTAATCAAATATTGAATTTAGATCGTCACTCTTATAACATGATTTTATTGTATCAACATACGAACTGAAGAGACCTAAGATTAAGTCACACCAGGTCCTGAACAAAAAGTTAGAATGCCAATGAACCGAAAACAATAACATCTTGATTTGAATAATTAGAAAGTTTTACAGCACTTCAAATGTGTTGCAAATATGAAAAAGTATTGATATTAAGTCTGTTATGTATTATAATTTACCTTGGAAGAGTCTCCAGTTATGTTACGTATTACGATGTCAGATAACAAGAATTTTGAATTTTATTTCAGAAGTTAATAGAATGCCGTTTACAAGATTGGTAAAGACAATATCCTTACTTTACACAAATATATTTTAACATACAAACAATAATATAATTTATAATAACGGTTATTCTAAATGGTTATTATAAATTATGTTTTATATACAAAAGTTTTACAAACTTACAAATAATTCCGAGTCTTCTATCTGGTTTGGAACTGAATATTTTATTGACGATTTAAGATGAGCGAATTAATTCTATATTGATTCATAGGTACACTAATATTGAACACGTGAGGTTTTGCCGACGAAAATATCTAGTCCTTGTTGAAATACTAACGTTTGAATTTAATTCACTGAAGTTGAACGGTTTGTAATGTTCAAAATCTATAAAGTCCATGGTCAAGTGTCTTTAGTTTTCCGAATAATAAGCGTTTATCACAGTTATAGCTTCCGAGGTTTATAGTATACTAAATATAGAAAACCAACAATATTAAACTGTCTTTTGCCGTGTGGAATTATAAACTTTAGGCGAGGCTTTCGAATCTTCAGTTGATAATAACACTGGTAATCACTAGTATTTTACATATACTATCGTATGTTGTTGATTCTTACGCTCGAAAATCTTCTATACATTTAGAGAATAGGCTGGACTTTCGTAATAAACATTTAAATTACACGCATTTATAAGTATATATTTAAGTAAAACAAACATTGATGTTGAAATAAATATATATTAGCAAATATCTTACAAATCATTTTCGGCAAAAATAGTGGAAGTGTGTTTTTATTAATAAATGTTATATCACGATGACCCGTATTTATTACAAATCCATGCAATTTATAAGGATATTACGACTAGGTGCAATAAACAAACTTTATAAATGGTTTTATAACATGAAGAAAGCTTCAAAATAAACTTTATATTTTGCTTCAGAAGTCATTCTTTTAATATACCTAATATGCATGCAATTAAAAGTTTTGTTTATTGGTTTAAAATTTGTTTAGATTCAGAATTTTTTGTTAAATACTATGGAATTTAAATGGTTGAACAAAAGAAAATATAATTGAAAGTTTAAAAAATGTATAATTAATTTACATCATTTTAAAAAAATATTCTTCCAATTATACTTTAATTTAATTGAGTGTCGTTGTGACAAACTACTCTTCATTCCTTTTAACTGTACAGTTAATGTAAACCTTTTTTCCCAACTTTAAGCTCTCTTCTCGTTCTTCCTAGGGTTTCTTCCTTTTCGTTATCTGCATGATTCTTTTCATTTAACCTCGCTTTAATTTGTTTTATCGATTCCTCTTTCTTGTTTTCTTTTTGTCAATATCTGTTAAATCGACTTATTGTAAATTTTTAATATTTTTTTCATAACAATAAATCACTTGTACTGTGTGTTTTCTTATAGCAAAGCCACAGGGGGCTATCTGCTGAGCTCACCGAGAGGAACCAAACCCCTGATTTTAGCATTATAAATCCGTAGTCATACTGTACTAGCAGGAAGCCACCTGTCCTGTCTACTTATCTTGCTATTTAATAATAATTTTGCTAAATAAATAGATTTCTTTACGGTTAATAATTTACGTTCTTATCGTCTGTCTACCCTCTCTCTCATTTTAAATTTATAGATACAAAGAAATTTGTAACTTTGAATGAAAGCACTAAACACGTGAAGAATTCCGACATGCTGCAACTTCACTATATATGGACTATGAATCCGTTTATTCCACCACTTAATAATATAAATTAGGTTATTATATGATAAAGTAAGACGAACTCAAAATCCCATTGATACCATATACACTTTAGTATTTTAAGAGGCCTAATGGTATTTCTCTGGTCTTCTGACCCAAGCTGTAAAAGTTACAGTCTACAGCAGAGGGGAAACCCAATCAAAAAATGCACTGGGTCTTCAACGTCACAAATTCTATTTTCAATTTCACTTCTGGTGAAAAGAAAAGAAACCTCTAACATAGATATATATGTATAATTGCAACTTCGGTTCTATCACATGTATCTGAATAGTGGCAGTTATTTAACGAAATCTATTAAAACATTTTGAATGAAATTAAAAACTGAAGGTTTCTATTCTTTAATATATATATATATATATATACTTAAATAATATTTTAAAAAAGAAACAATTCTTTTAGCGATTAAATATTTCCACGACAATACTAACATTCAGTACGTTTTGGATAAACGGTGGGTAAAGACTGGTTAAATGATGACCTAATATTATCGCAATTCGTACCAATTTATTTTAGTCAATTTCGAGGATATCTGCAACATGGTGTTAATTAATTTGCTTCTGTGTACACATGACCGAAGAAGAAAATTAACAGTTCGTGAATGGATTGCTCAATACAGTAGTAATTAAAACGATTTTATATTTATGTATTTCTAACAAGTTATCTCTTCTGAATAACGTATTATATATCTCTGTGTGTATCCGTTTCTGTGTGTATTTTCCTACAGCTACTCGTTTTAAGTAGACTTTTCAAAGTATACTAAAACACTTATAAATATTAATGCACTCATTATCACAAATGTGATCTTCTTGTAAAAATGATGCTCAAATGTAAATTATGTTAATTTACAATAGATATACCATTTCTTGCAAGTAAGTTTGTATATGGAAGAAAATAAAATTAAAAACATCTTTCCTGAAACAATAATCAAATAAAAGTTATGAAACTTTTTCATAACAAATGCTTCCCAAAATCCACTTTGTTATAAACATAAGTTGGCTGCTATACTTAAAGAGATATAATATTATATTTACTTTAATAGCACTTTTTAAATAATGTAACAAAATAAGATAGGATTCAACCGAATTTGTAAGATCAGCTTAAAAATCGAATATTAAATCCTTTGAAAAGACTACCAAGATCAATAGCACTTATTTATTATTATATGCAGCACACAAAAATATGGGGTATTTTCTTCAATAAAATCTTGCGAACGTTACTTGATTCTAGAAAATTACTTGTAGCATAATAAAGAAAAAATCCCTGTTTTACGTTATCTAGATTTTCATGAGAAAAATGACATAAAGGCTATAGTCTTCCATATTTCGTAAGATTACATTTAGATATTTTCTTTAATTTTCTCTAAAATTGTAGCAAATAAAGCAATAACAGTAAATTACAGTTTTAAAAAAATTGTTTTTATGAACACTTGTTACCTTTATTTATTTAAGGCATTATTTTCATCCTTATTGTACCAGAAGCAATTTTAACATTTTCTAACACATGCCACCAAGGATTTCCTTTTTATAACAACTGTTTCATCGAATAATTGATGAAGCAACTTTCCATTACCTTAATTAAATTTTTTTCATAATAGGAAGAGATGTATTTCTACTTCAGTCTATAACGAGACCGATAATTAGGAAATTTTATACAAAAAAAGGCAGTTTAGCAACACTCCGCAAGATGTCTAAACAAAAAAGTAATTGTTTAAATGATGTAATTGGATATTCTCTACCTTCAATATATGTTTTTGACGCTCGTATACTTCAGGAGCTTGTGATATGTCAAAGCATTGGGAATGATTATAAAATAATAAACAAGTTTTTTCTTGTCAAACGCTATTTAAATGGTTTTTCTTTGTTTGTTTGCTATTAATCAGAAAGCTACAAAATTAGCTGTCTGTGCTTTGCCCACGTCGGGTATCGAGACCTAACTTCTATCAAATGGTCTCACAATTTTGTTTGCAAGTTTCTTTTTCATTATCGTGAGTGTTTATGAACAAACCCTGAAATACTATTAAAGAAGTGATATAGCGTCTTGTTTCTAGTACTCCAAATTAAACACGGGTATCATAATTCATTCTAACCTTCAATTGGAAAGTCTAGTCGAGCGTTGTACATTACGTTTAGGTTCCAAAGCATG
Organism: Tachypleus tridentatus; assembly: GCF_004210375.1. NCBI lineage: Eukaryota > Metazoa > Arthropoda > Merostomata > Xiphosura > Limulidae > Tachypleus > Tachypleus tridentatus. The sequence goes on from NC_134837.1 coordinate 92,726,983, forward strand.
AATAAGCAAAATGAAACTTTTGAAAAGCAATTTTTAAACATTTTAGCCCTAATACAACAGTTTCACTTATAATTAAAAAATCTGGTGTTTGTCTTCTTAAGATGTCCTCCAGTGACACAGCAAAATGTTTGCGGATTTACACTGCTATAAACCAGTTTTCCATATGTTTGTTGGATACAGACAATCTATTGTGTGGCTTTGTTTAACTTAAAACCAACATATCTTCTGTTAAAAGACTTTATTTAAGATGATAGGTATATTTTTCAATTATTCTTTGTTCCTAGTTTTAGGTGGAGCTTATATTTAATTACAACTATTTCATTTAATTTTAATGTAAGACTTCAAAAATATTCTAAAATATACAATTATCTAACTGGTTCTCATTTCTAGAATGATAAAAATATAAACTATTTTTGTTTCAGTGATATTTAACCATAATCAGTCCCTTAAATTAACGTGATTTCAACATTATCTGGGCCTTAAAAGTCTAAAATATTTTGAACTATTCAGTTTAAGTTATTTCTTTGAATACAATTAATGCATTGCCTTGCTAATAACTTAGAGAAGCAAATTTATTTATTGTCAAATAAATTAACTAAAATTAAATAGTACACAGTTTACTAAAGTTCATGTATTACATTTCACCCAGAAAAACAAATATTGAAGTAATGATCTAATTTAGCAGTTGTTTTTGTTTTGTTTTTATAATGTTGTGTATTTTGTAAATAGATAAAGGACAAATATTTGTTCAGTGACATCTTATACAACACTTTATTTATTAGGAAAGGTTTATTTTACAAAATTAAAGATAAAAATACTTTAAATAAAATAAAAAGATCTATTAAAAGTTAATCTTAGCTTGTTAACTTATTTTGAAGTAGTTTTGAATTTCAAACATGAAAGAGCTTGAACTGACAAAAAAAGAATATATAGTGTAAGAGTATACTTGTAATAAATGTTTGTGAAATGTGACAAGAAGAATAATCAAAAAATTTGCAAGATTCGAAATAAATTTTGAAGCATTTATGTTGACAATCAATTTCAAAATAGTCCTTGGTAGAATGTGATGAAAACAAGTGAACGAAAGGCGAAAGACTTTCGAAACGTCGTCCTCTAAACTTGTGTCTCCACAACAGGCAGTTGCCGTCCATTCTACAAAGCTTAAACTTCAATTTTGTTTCAATAATTTTAATCGGTGTATGTGTTGTAAGTGGAAATGTTACGAAATAAATTAAATATCTGTATGAAAAAAGTGACAAATATGATTTGCATTGAACATTTTTTCGTGCGTTTATATTTTTCTTAGTGGTAAATAAACATAATCCAAACACAAATTTTTGTTGTACTTTCAGTTGAACTTTTCCTGACCATGTAGAGTTTCCTAACAGCTAAAATATTAGACGTAATATTTTTGTTTAATTACATTAGAAAATGGGTTGCTTTCTGGACAAGTTCCTAATAACACTTATCTTTAATCTTATATAACTTCTAAAAAGGAAATGAATTGAACTACTTGCGCTTAGAATTGTAACTTCAATCACCATATATAGTGTTTTTACCGGTTTCTACTATTCTCAACAATCTTTACAGTAAAGGTTATTCCATGATTATGGTTCCTGTTTCACGTTGTTTTATGTTTGAAAAAGAGAAGTATTGGTAAAACCTTAAGAATATAACCTGACGTAATATAGTCATATTTTAATTAAAAACTTATTTTGAATTATCACCTTTAAAAGTTACCTTTCAAAAAATATATTAGTTACACTTATTTGGTAAAGGCTTAAACAAGAATATGGACTTTAAGTTTTCGTTATAAAAATTAAATTTTCTAATCTAGATCTTTCAAATAAAATAAGCCTGAACAAGAAAATGTTTTTTTCAAGTCAAACACCAATACTTCGAAACTCCCTCGATAATAAAATGTTAAACTTGATACTTACCCTTCGACCGTAAGAAGGCGTCCTCGTACTGGTTCATTCTACCAATACTTTTGTAAGTATTAAGGTGGAGTTCATCTTCTTCGTTTTCAGATGAGGTGTACTGCGAGTCCAATTGATCACGTATTGTATATTGTGACTCTAGATGAGCACGTGCTAGATTTCTGACTCTTGATACATGTTGAGGTATTTCTCGGTCCATCTTGAGAAATTATGAGCTACAAATGAAAAGATAAAATAAATATTTAGGAAGAATAATCTGGACTCTGTAAAGTATTTCCACACGGACTGACTAGGTCTAGGCTTGTGGCATCTTTAAAAAACAAAAAAAGCACTGAACTAAATAAAAATACGACACTAATCAGCAATTGTTAAAAATAAGATTTGCGATTCGCGACCCATCTATTTCTGCCGTCCCTTACATATTTACTACTGCAAATAAACATCTGCTCTCGACCTATCATCCATCAAAAATAACGTAGCTCTTGGTCTAAACTATTAGGCCCCAGGAGCACGTGGAAGCACTTCCGAATGGGCCTAGGAGCGGTAAAAACTTTATTTAATACGTCACTGTCTGGACTCGTAAGTAAATACATAACATAAGTATTAAGATTGTACAGTCATAGCTGGAAGAAATGTCTTGCATTACTCATTTACGTAATTTAAATATATATATATATATATATTATTTTTCCTTCATTGTGTTTGATTCCAAGGACTTTTTCTGCGACTTCTGCTTCTTAAATACGTATCTTGTTCTTCATTTTGAGAAAAGCAAACAAATGCATCTTTTAAGATTTTCTAAGAATAAATTATTTTACCAGCAGAAGTATTCTTAATGTGATTTCAATGTTTATCAACAACAAAACAGTACTTAATCTTAAGAAAAACACAGATAATCATTAAATATAATTTTGTAGGTAACGAAGGAATAAGTATCTGGCATTATGACATATATGACCAGGTATTATAATATTATTTCTAATTCACTACTGTTCTCTATATATTCATATTAGTACCATTACTTCTATGTAACTTCTATATGTGTATATGTATCTTGTATCTTTGAACAGGTTTTTATTTTTTAAGTATAACAACATTTTGTCCTGAACAGGCAATAAACTGCTTTTTTATTCATTAATATCTACTGATTTACCAACTTTTATAAATAACCCAGGCATTGAGTTCTTAAGTCGATGCTTTTGTTGTAGCTATGTAACCAATGCCGTTGAGTGAGTATCTCTGTTGGACACTAAAATGATTGATTCTACTTGTTACAGTTATATGATTATTAAAAAATAGCCTGTGGGCAAAATCGTTTTAGGAATATAAAGGCTATCACTACATATTTTTGTTTAATAATTAGATACACAAAACATTATTATTGACGGCAGAAGGAGGAGTGCACTAGGGACATTTTTAGTTATTTTCATAAAATAAAAATTATAAGATTAAAAATATAAGGAAGTCGATAAAATAACATGCATATCTTTAATACGTGAGACAAGCTGCAGTTGCAAGCATTCTCATCAATTCGATTTACGTTGGCGTTCTTTAATTTCTTTTGAGGCATATTGTACTATTAATTAGAAGCAAAAGAAAAACTCCACAAAAACCAACGTTTTCTGACACAATTGAAGGTTGAATTTTTATTATTAGGTACATCCAAGTTGTTTCAGTAACACATCTACCATCATCAGGACAAGCTAGTGTCCACAATATTAGTATACCCTATATTCAGCTACAAGTAGGAGATTAAGGCATACTAATTAACATATTTTAAGATTCTTTCAATCGAATTAATTCAGAGTATTTGATTTGTAGATGTCTGTCGTTTATTGTATGGTAAGCTCTGTCACAGTTTTAAGATTATGACCTCTATTCATTACTACTACTGCTAAGTAAATTTGTTAGTGGTTTATATCTGTAACATCAGAACATATACTAATAGCACACCAAGCATATGTGCTGTAAAATGTGTCGCCATACCATGAAGGTGTCCATCTACATGTTATCTATTTCCTACAGCTTTTATTAAAGTTTTTTGGTATGCTGGAATTTTATAATGCTAAAGATCAGATTTAGAAACCTATGGTGAAAAGAGCACAAATAGCCTATTGTATAGCTTTGTCCTTAATTACAAACAAAAACTGTAAGCACTTTTAAACAATAGTGGCAACAAAAACATTACTAGTGTCTTCTATAATGTTATTTACTTTGTTTAAGGATGGAAAATCATTGTCACCATCCTCATATTTTACAACTGAAACGACACAAATTCAATTTCTCTAATTGTTGGCGTACTTTGAACAGAAGATTCCATACTTGTCTTTGGTACTGTATATCCATTCCAATTTATTTATATTTTCTTAAACCTGCTAAAAGACAGAATGAAAATAGAAACTTTGGAGCGTAATATGAAAAGAAACACAAAGATTTTAGGAAATGTACTTCAAAAACTATTATAATGTACTTTAAACTTGTTCATAAAATACTTTTTAACTGTCACCAACTGATATTTGTTATCCTAAGCCTATAACTGAACCTTCCTAGTTTCACTTTAAAGTTATTTTGCCTAACTATTAATATCAATTGATTTATACAAATGATAGTTAGGTTATCCTTGACTATTGTAAATTTCTACTTTATTCAAAAAATAAATTGCATTATTTTTCTTTTAGTGTTTTATACCGTGCAAGTATGAAAGAAAAACACTATTTGAAATTTTAACGCGATAACATAATCACAAAAATTACTTTGTGTGACACCAATTGGGTCAAAATAAGATCATCTGTCAAAATAAATAAGTTGTCATCAAAAACCTAAAAATTAGTAGTACTTTCTCAACACATATTCAGGTAACAGAGGTGCATTGTATCCATGCAAAAATGCTTAAACATACTTAGATAAATATTTCACCAAAATATTAAATACAAATAGTTTAAAATTAAGCACTTAAAATATATATTTATTTAACTTAGAAATATGTTTGTTAAACTACAATAAACTTAGAAAAACGTATCTAAAAGTAAGCCAGTAACTTCTTCAAGAGTTAAAAGCACGAGAACGAAGTACACATTTTGAAAACAATTTAAATGTCAAGACTGTTTAAGAGCTAATGACAACGTTAGTGAAAAGCGCCCATTGAGTATATTTATGGTTTTCACAGAGCAATTATGGGAAACGTAGAAACGCAAAGAAATCACTTTTGTGCATTTAACCGCTTAACTTGGAAATGGGAACATAAAGATACTGTGGGACGCAACTTAAATCCCGCTCAACTCACTTGGTTTTAAAGAATACAGCGGGAAAAATATGAACGCTCTCACTTTTGAAACGTTTCTCTAATGATGTGAAATAGAAAAAGAAAGAAAGAAGAGAAATAAAGGCGTATTAAAAGAATATTTAACATATTTTGTCAGCAAGACTTTGAACTTTAGTCTGAAATAATTTTAATCATTATTAACTGATTCTGATGCGTGAAAAATAATTACACGTGAAGTATTATTTGGTATTTTATCTATCTACTTATTATACCATGAGAAACTCATACATTCCTTGATGTTTTTCCTGATTGAACAGTTACTTACATGACTGTATGTGTCTGTTCCCATGCTTTCATATAGTTTAATGTGTATTTCGTATGCATTAGTATGTTTTTAATGTAACTTTAGACTAAACATAAATTTACTGATTCGCTTAGGTGTGGTAACGATTTGACCATTTCCACTCATATCATACAAAAGAAGGTATAAAAATGTTATGAGGCAGGCAATAGTAAGTCTCAAAAACTAATTTCAGAAGCAAACAGAAAAGCAAGGCCTCTTTATTGCTTAGAATGTAAACTATAAATAATAAATAACTAAAACTAATCGATGTGCTCTTATGGGTTGTGTTTCACCATCTTACAGGAATGAATGGTTTAATGTATAGCAGCACAAAGCTATTTGGAACTAATTTTGCCCTCAGAGGTCACGCAGCGTATCCTAGCTACTCTGCGATATTTGACAAAATCTAGAGCGTAATCTCTGTTAGCAAAATATCATTAAAGTTTAATCAACCACACAAGGGAAATATAATAACCCCGTGGCAATCAGGAGTGCACGAAATGAAATTTGTTCTTGTGGTTTTCCTCAGTCCTCACTTTGACACTGTGAATTAAGGGAATACACAGGATATAAAGAAATACAGAAGTAACATTGTTTTGAACTTTTCAACTGAATAAATTTATCACTTCCATCTTAATTGTGACATGTGCCAAGAAAACTAATGCAATTATTCAGAATATCAATGATTCCATAAACAGACTACAGGTAACTTGAATGCAAGTCTGATGTATAAATTAAGATTAAGTTGTTCCTCTAGATTCTTTTATTGAGAAAGATAATTAACATGTTCGTTCAAAAAACTTTGTTTTATCACGCATTATTCAATATAAAAAACTATTAATGAAAATAAATGTATAATCAAGATAACAAAAAATATTTGAAACAAATGAGAAATCTAGTTTGATCTCACTAACACGGGTGAGTATTTAGCAGCCAAGCTAAGCAGGAACCTAGCCTAAACTGTAGCAACATGTGCCTACTCCTTGGTATTTTTTACTACAACGCCTCGATACAGTGTAACAGTATTTACAACTTTGTAAATACATATTGTATACTCTTGGAATTCATTATTAGTCAAAATTCTCCACAAAACCAACCCCCCACCCCACCCCAGTGGCACATTGGTAGGTCTGTGGACTCGCACCACTAGAAACCGGTTTTCGATACCCGTAGTGGTCAGAGTACAAATAGCCCAATGTTTAGTTTTGTGCTTAATTAAGAATACAAAATAAAATATACTCTTCTAAACCATGCTCCATCTTCTCGTGAATGTATAGTTACTCAATGGAAAAAGCAGTGTACCAAACAATGACACACAATCTCTTGACAAGATTAGACTTATGAGGAGCAAGTAAACTTTTAAGGAATATTTCTAGTTAAACAGCCAAACAACATTTTCTTCTTCAATCACTTATTCAAGAAATGGACAAGTTGCCAATTCGACGAAAAAAAAAAACTGGTTGCCATCATCATCACCAAAGAAAACCAAACTGTTTGTATAAGAAGAGAGAGTTCAGCTTGTTTTACCAACAGAGGAAGAATAACCGCTTAAAAACATTACGAATAAACAAGTCACTATCCTTTTAAATAGTATTTTTTTCTCGTTCCCCGGCAAGACATCACTACGTCTTCTGATTTATAATAAGGAGCTCTACTCCTCTCTGTGAATAAAACAGATAGCCTGCTGTGGCTTTGCTACAAAAAAAATACAAACACACAGTATCTTTTTCTTCGACGCCATATTTTTCGTTTCATGGTAATATTCAGTGAAAAGAACAATATCATTAGTTTTCTGGATATAACGCTAGAAATTGTATATTACATTGAAGAATCGACCCAATATTCCCCGTGAAGTAAGAATAGTGACTGGAAAATAATAATTTGCAACTATATCTACCACAAGGAAAATTTCTGGTGTGTTGGTTGTTTTTTTTTTTTAATTTTCGGGCAAAGTTACACGAGGGTTATCTGCGCTAGCCGTCCCTAATTTGGCAGTGTAAAACTAGAAAGAAAGCAGCTAGTCATCACCACCCACCGCCAACTATTATGTTACTCTTTCACCAACGAATAGTGAGATTGATCGTCATATTAGAACGCCCCTACGGCTGACAATATGACGGGTATTCGACCCCGCGACCCTGAGATTATGAGTCGAGTGCCTTAACCACCTAGCTATGCCGAGCAACAGAAGTTTGTCAATACTATTATTTTGATAAGTTATCATTAATATGTACATTCATGTCTCAAATAAGATGAGAATTGAAACTACTCGTTTGGTTTACAATATAAAAGGCTGTGTATTTTGTACGTTTTTATAGTTTTAATTTTATTGTTACGTTTAGGATAATTTGTAAAATGTAAAATAATAAGATTTACAGTTTTCTTTACCCTCTTCATGTGTGTCACTTGAATAATTACTTTATAACTTTTATTTTTAAATTTTCCTTCTTAACTTTTAGCACAATATCAAATAAAGCTGATGATAAGAACATAAGCTCTGTAGAAATAAAACCGATTATTGTTACACGTCTGCTAATCGATTTTTGCGGCCATTATATTGAAGTATACCCTTGACACAGTTTATATTTATATAATATACTTTGAAATAAGCAGTACACCTCAGTTTTCAAGATAAGATAACGTAGATTATCCGTAAGTCAATTACAGTTCCATTATCAAGATTAATAACTACTGCTTTAATAGTATCTTATGGCATTTATTTTCTGAAATTGTATATCTAACAGCAGAGAAAAACAAAAACAATGAAAACAAAATAGCTAGTTATCATCTGAAATTAGTAAATGGTAATAAGGTAGTGCAATAATGATTGTTTGAAAGTTCTGAAACAATTTTCCATTTTTAAGCAATTATTCGTTACAATAATGAAACATCTTCATGATATTAACAGGAAAAAAAAAAAAGAGCCATTTTGAGCTTTGACATATAGTGTAATACTGCTTGTTATTTAGACGAAGTTGGTTGGAGCTACGGGAACAGTCATTTGTTTTCCATTAAGTTCACAGAATTAAATTAATTGTATTCGCGTAGAATATGAATGAAACTTCTAAAGTTCACTAGCGAAACGCCGTCTATTTCTTTAAGTAATAATCTGTGGTAAAACTTCATCATGTCAGTTGCTGCCTGTCATTCAACAATAAGCTTCATTATGTTGCCATGGTATCCAATCACGAGAGTATTACTTCTTTTAGCAACTGTGTTCCATTAAGATTTAATTTTAAACTTTTATTATTTTTGTTCACTTAAATTGAGAATAAAATAATATAATTCACTCTGTCTTAAAACTCATAATTTTTTTAACAGGCATATGTCCAATGTAAAATGTCTTACAAGGACTGGTAATTTACTATATTTTAAATGTGTGTATAACTAAGCCACAACAAAAAGTTAAATAGTATCACCGTCACATTAGGCCCCCGCTAGTACAGCGGTAAGTATCCAGATTTACAATGTTAAAATCAGGAGTTCAATTCCTTTCGGTGGGCTCAGCAGACAGCTCCATGTAGCTGTCTGAATAAAAAACACACAAACACACCCGTCACATTAGGTAGAATATATTATATTGCTTAACAGAAAACTTTCCATTAGTAAAATACAGATTCATTATATTGTTTCCGATTTTCAGAAGATTATCAGACTGTTCACAAACACAAAAGAAAATATAAGCTTTTGATTTCTGTTTGACTCCAGTTACATACTTGTTCCTCTCACCTATCGTGGTTGAGTAATTACCCAGAATTAAGAGTGTAGAGGATAAACACAACACTGGAATGAAGTGACACTACTTACACATTCCTAATATTAACACAAACAGAAAGCATTGTTTTGTGCTGTGTTTTTCTTTTAGTGATGAAAAAAGTACCCTCATTACAGCATTTGTTCTCCTTTTATGAACATTTGTGAGTGTTTTGATCAGTCGCACTAAAGTCTCGATATAAAATGTTACTTGAAAATACAAGTGCTCTAAATGAGCTTCGTGCGTAAAAACATGGATCATCTTGTGATGGATTGTCACCAAATATAAAGTCACATCGTAAACTCTGGGGTGGGCAATCAACTGCAAGTGAAGCACCGACTACACTACGAACAAGAATAGTAGGAAAAGTAACGATATTGAATTACAGGATTGTAGTACTGTGTATCAGGATAATGTTGATGACGATGTGACTGAAGATGAGAACGATATTGAATTACAGGATTGTAGTGATGTGTATCAGGATAATGTTGATGACGATGTGACTGAAGATGAGAACGATATTGAATTACAGGATTGTAGTGATGTGCATCAGAATAATGTTGATGACGATGTGACTGAAGTTCAGGATGGCCTTGATGTAACAGTCGATTCTGTTTTTCGGAAAACTCCAATCGAAGACACCGACGATATTGGTACTAGTAGTTATTTTGGTTAAGATTATAGTTCAACTAATAACCTACCTGCTACTGAAGTATTCCAGTAGGTTGGACCTTCCATCGGAGACTGGAATTCATCAACATGTCACTGCCTTAATGGAGCAGTACATGATGCTTGAGCCAATTTGGACTGTTTACAGGGACCTTCAAAATCCCTTTGGTAAACATGGTTGCCAAATAAGACTACACAATCACAACTACCGCGGCTTTAGCAAAATTCAACATACTGTAACTCATGTTGACGACAAAAAAATTGCTACTTATCCAACTGATGCTAAGGTTAAGTCGTTCGTTTCTCAAGTGAAAAGTATAAAAAGCAAAATAATATGAGATTGTACAGTATCATTCATGAATATTGATCAAATCGCTTATCTTTGTTTACTTCAGATTTCGTACTGTCTGTCACTGTTCTGGTAGTGCATACAGCTGCTTGTAGTTTCAACTGTTTTTTTATAACTCAAAGTTAAATACCCAGATTTATCTCTTGATTATTTAAACTCGAAAAATTCCTCTTTCGGCGTTTCCACATTGATACGTTTTAAGTCGTCTTCAATCTGGAACTAAAGAATGTAACCCTGACTCGTGATTAATGTGTTTGTTTGTTTGTTTTTGAATTTCGCGCAAAGCTACTCAAGGGCTATGTTTATTAGCCGTCCCTAATTTAGCAGTGTAAGACGATAGGGAAGGCAGCTAGTCATCACCACCCACCGCCAACTCTTGGGCTACTCCTTTACCAACGAATAGTGGGATTGATTGTAACATTATAACGCCCCCACGGCTGAAAGGGCGAGCATGTTTGGCGCGACGGGGATGCGAACCCGCGACCCTCAGATTACGAATCGCACGCTTTATCACGCTTGGCCATGCCGGGCCGTGATTAACGTGTTGAATATCTGTAGTTTTGTGATATTTCAAAAATAGAAAGCTTTATCTCAGTCCTCACCTGCAAGAGCCCCCCAGTGGCTCAGCGATATGTCTGCGGGCTTACAACACTAAAAACCGGGTTTCGATATCCGTGGTTGGCAGAGCACAGATAGCACATTGTGTAGCTTTGTGCTTAATTCAAAAAACAACAACCTACCCTATGAGAAAAAGTGTCACTATTTTAAGATAAAATAATTTCTTTTTACTCCTCACGGAGAACTATCTGAAAATAATTTTACTGCAAGTATATTTGTGTTCTATATTTGTCATCTTCATTTGTATGGCTCATTTTATTTGTATGATGTCACTTTTAACAAGTTTTGTGCCCACTGTAAATATCGAAACCCGATTTTAACGTTATTAGCCATCAGTTGATTAGTTTTTTGTTGAACATGGCGTTTCACAATGGACCGGCCCGATATGGCCGGTTTGGTTATGGCGTTCGACTCGTAATCTAAGGGTCGTTGGTTCGAATCACCTTCACACCAAACATGCTCGCCCTTTCAGCCGTGGGAACGTTATAATGTTACGATAAATGCCACTAATTGTTGGTAAAAGAGTGGCCCAAAAGTTGGCGGTGGGTGGTGATGACTAGGTGCCATTCCTCTGGTCTTACACTGCAAAATTAAGGACGGCTAGCGCAGATAGCCCTCGAGTAGCTTTGCGCGAAATTCCAAACAAGCCAAATCAATTCTCCAGACAAGTAATATACGTAATATAGTAGACAGCTAAGTTACAAAATAAATACAGTTGGACCTTACTGCTAGAAATGAGAAACTTGATTATTCAGACAAAGTCATTAAATATATCTCCATTGAATTTGTAAGTATGAACCGAATATATATCATTAAATACTAATAAGTGCGGATAAAGAAAATGTTTAAATTTTAGTTACAAATGCGTCATGCATGTTATCGGGGCTTATAATTTAGGTGGAATTGGTTGTTTATATTGTCGTGTATTTATATGTACACATAAATATTTATAAGTATTTATATTATACCTATAACTACATTTTATGTTGGCAGCAATTTCAATGTTTCGGCAAAAAGGAAAGAAGATCACTACTAAACACACCAGTTCTTAAAGAGACACATGTTAATCGATAAAATGATTTACGGGGTGTTAGATATGCCTGTACCAATTGACACTTCAAATAATTTTACATAATATGTTCCATGTGCTGTCCTTGTAATTCAAACACGTTTGGATTAACAGAAGACTTAACTCGACCTTCTCATGCTTTGACAGTGTCATAACCAGTTATGTATTTGAAATTAAGAAAAGCTATGATTCGTAGTAGGTTTATTGGATCTTTTATCTTTCAAAGACTTGGAACAAAAATGTTGAAGTCAAAATAAGGTAAGTACTCAAAAGTTCTCAGATTCAGAGAATAACATTTCTTTACCTCTTGTATAAATAAATAATTTAGTAATGAATTCTTGCGTAAAAGTAAAATATTTTACTCATTTTTTACTTTCGTAAGACAAGCAGCAGGTAACCCTTGGAACATAGCATCTTGTATGTTTTCTTTGAATATGATCGAAATCATAAAGGAAAAGGTAAAGATTTTTTCGACAGACAACTTGTTTCGTTTTGCAAAGATTTTTCTGTATTTGAGCTTGTGTGAAAATCTCACATTCACTTAAACTATTTTCTACTTTTGCCACTCTACTTCAGCTGTCGAATCTCTTCTCTTTTTTTTTATCAAAGCACCAAGTTTTGCTTGGAGAAGGAGTTCTCTTTTCGACACATAATAACCAGTTTTGTTTTGTTTTACACAAGGCAAATCTACAGAGCAATTTTTATGCTTGCAAGGTTTGTTTGTTAAAATTGTGAATTTATTTTCGTCGGTCCAGATGCAAAAAATTGTTCATATACTTTTAAGACATAAGCCTTTGATTTACGGTTGTTAATGTTATTGAATAAGTTTCAAATTTTTTTAAAATTATTTGCTTGCGTCATTTTTAAGTTTATGTTTTTGAGGAAGATTCATCTGATTCACTTTCATGTCAATCTTCCTCTAAACAATGAACAGAACAAAATCGAACAGTGCGTTATTAAGACTGCCCACTCGACAGTGATCATGGTCTCAAGATTTGCGTAATGTTTAATTTTTCGGAAAAAAGTGCAACGTGAGTCCATTTTTATAGATTATAGATTTTTGCAATTTGGAAGTGCACACCCTGACATAGTAACACGCCTCGAGTGAAGCTCTAAATAAAAATATTAGCACTCTGGTTTACTTAAGACAGAGTAATTACCCAACCAAATAATGCACCTGGAAACGTATAACATAGCTCTTTTTGAAACTTGTTGGCACCAGTAAAATTATTGGCCGATAATTAGGAAAATCTTGACTTCATTGCAGCACCTATTTGAAGATTTATTTCTTTTGAAACTGGACTTGAAACTAATACGACATACAAAAACCTAGAAGTTATGCTACATTATTAAGAGCTTTTAGTCTATCTTTATGATCAAGTTTCGTCACTTCTGAAAGAAGCAATATTTAGTATGGTTAAAATATCAAAAGGCACTATAAAATAGATCAAACTAAAATGATTAAACTCCAACAAAATATATTTTCAGAACACTTTGATAATGAAGTAGCTGAAGATAAATGTGCTATTGCTCTAAAAATACAAAACAATATTTCAGCTATCGATAGCATCATTAATAATAAAATATAATCAACGATAAATATGGATTTGATGATATGTTTAACAAGTTTTCTTTACCATACAACTATTTCTGATTGACTTTTGTATCATTGTTCTATTAACTACCAATGCGTCATTTTAAGTACAGAAATGTGAAAGATAATTTTGAGTGTTGACGTATAAAAACTGAAAGAACCATACAACTCACAACTTTGCCAGTGGTTACCGGTGTATAATAGTAAATGTGGATCACAGATATGGAAAAGTGACCGTTGTTAGCGCTGCTATGTATGCAGAGATACTGTTATTCCCTGCTCTTCATACACACATGCAGTCTACTGTTCCTGAGCTTGACCTGATTAGCTTCAAAAAACTCTCTTGTGTAGTCTCGGTTCTCTGGTCACACAGACAAGTCTGACCGATCATTTCTGTAGAGCGTCAATCTCAATATCTGTTCCATAATGGCGATTAGAAGTGATTATCTTCATTCTATTTGTGGCATTGCTTACAAAAAGCCAAAGAACTGACTCTACACTCATGTGTGCTGTATTTCCATTCACCAGACTGAAGTTGGTATTCACTGGTCTTATTTGAATAGTGTGATATACTGTTAGATCTAGTACTGTATTGACCACCCGAACACACGATCTAACACCCTTATAATCTCAATAAGTTCCTCCCAGCTTTGAGAGAGCTTGGTTTACCACCAAAGCTTTTGATCCAAGCTATCTGTAACTCTCCTCCCAGTCATTAGCCAGTCCTGATGTAGGTCCTATTGGTTTTCTGGAACTATGCCTGCAGCATTTACTATTTGCTGTTGTTACCTTTAGACCTGTTGATTCTTCGATCAAAATTGATAGCCTTGTTTACTGTGCCGCTTGATTTATTATGGGTACCCCTACCGAACCATTTCTTGAAATTGATATCACTGCCTACTCTGTTGCTAAGCATAGAACAAGCACTTTACTTGAATGCAGCCCAGTATACCACACCCAAAGCAACTGCTTTGTCTCTCTTATTCAGAGCTACACCGAGACGAAGGCATCCTGGGTATATGCTGTAGCATGAAAACCATGGAAGAAACAGTGTAATCATGTTTATTTGCTGAGAGCCAGTGTGGGAACATCACAGCGCTGAGAAGTGTAGTTAGATGATTGCTTTTTAGCATGATTCAAGCTTGGCATATTGTAGGAACCCTAGGTAGGATGGTCTATTTAAACTACAACCCTTTCTTCCCCTTTATTTCAGCTAGTACAAAGTAACTAGTTTATACTTTGTCAAGATGAAAACGTCTTTGCAATCTGAAAAAGGTATTACAGGGTGTGATTTGCTGTGCAGATAATGAAGATTGTCCGCATAAATACCAGACAATCAATGATGCCTCTCATTAGAGCCTCAAACACAGGCTAAAGTATTACTACATGTTCTACTAGGTCAAATTGGTACAACTCAGTCACTACGTCTTACAGTTGTGTCTCACTCAGGTAATTGATGGAGTCCAGTACCGAACCAATCAAGATAATGATCAGTAATGAAGTTCCCACTTCTGAAATGAACGGTTCCAGAAATCTAACTGCTAAGAATACTTCAGAAACAGGTCTAAGTCTTCTTTCACCATACCGTTGAACATTTATCAAAATCTGCTTTCCTCATTCACATGGATCTGTTTGTGGTTAAACTTCCTCCCTTATGGGTTTTCTCTAATACCTGACTAGGACACTACTAATGTCATATGCATTACGTATGCTCTGAGACTCTGAGCTTAGGACTAGTATTCAATTCCTTCTCTAAAGCAGCAGAAAAATGGGTTTTTCTCATCCGTCATTTTTATAATGCCCCACCGCACTTCATCACCTTAAACAAGTAAAAGTAAAATACAGGCAAATGTCCAAGCAAAGTTAAATAATTTTTCATGTAAGGGGATGAAGAGGAACCACAACGTTCCTGACCACTCCCGTTGGGGAGAGAATTCTTCAGACTTCTCTCTCTCTACACTAAACCTCTGCCAAGTTCGTTTGCTTTTGCTATAATTTGGTGATACAAGAATAGTTTAGTTTACGTTGGGTGCTCTTGGCTAACTGCTTTTTTTGTAGTCTAATAATTGAAAATCAAAATCGTCTGATTGTCAATAAATATGCACACAAATTCTGAAACAAATGAACATACTGTTCTAAGGTTGTTTTTATTCAGATGACCGGGAAACAGTAGTCACAACCTTAAATAATTGAATATTGGATATATGCATCAGGATCCTGTTATTACAAGTTATAGAACCTATTAGCAAAATAATGCAGGAATTATTAATGTTAGTCTCATCAAAGTCTGGAATTTAAAAGTATTTATATCGTTTCAAAATTATCTGTTTTTATTCTAGTCTTGATTTTTGATTTACAAAATTAAGAACACACAAAACGAATCAGAATTAACATTCTACGATTAAGCATACTTATTTAAATGTTTTACTTTGCTTTTTCAAGATGTTTTTATAACCATCTACAAATATATCGCAAAAACCAAGTATTTTAGTAAAAAATTGCCAAATAAAAGTAAGTTACGTAAAACGTGCACTGAATTATAATCAATCATTTAATAACAAAAAACTCCTAAGTTCTTGCAGCAGAATCCACGAAATCAAGAGTGAAACTTGCCATTATCACTTCTTGCTAAAGCTATATCGTATAGACAAGAGGTTGTCTGAGCTATTCAATAGAACGTTGATAATTTAACAGCTCAAGTAAAGCGAAAGGAATATATCATTACATTACTGATGTGAAGAAAGTTAGAGCATTATAAACAACTTCCTAGCTTATTTAGTTCACTTTCCTTTTTCGTCTAGTTAAAATGAAACCAAAACAAAGAACCATGTTGTGATTTATGTAAGCATAATCTTTATATGCATATTTCGACAGCATATTTTTATATAAATACATAGATAATGAGAGAATCATACAACTTACATACAGCTTCGCCAATTGGTATGTGGATATACAAACTTTCCAGGGGGAATACATTTAACATAAACGATTGCGTTTTTTTAAGTTATTTCATAAACTTTGTATAAAAATGTTTTATTTCAACTTATCTGATTATATTTTTAACATAAATGGGTTTTATCTTATTTTAAAAACATACTATTATCAATGCTAGTCATTCCGTATTGGTCAGAATACCCAAGTCGAGATAGTGTTTGGAGGACAGCAGCACAAAACACATTTTCAATGCTTTCTATCGCGTGATATTAAATATTACTGATGGCTAAAGTATTAACACTGAATATTTATAACAGCCCCACTAATCAGAGAGTTAATAAACAAGCTTTCACACTAAACTTGCAGAGGTAAGTGCAATTCGTGATGACGTCACGTAATAAGCAAATACTGTTTCAAGGACACCTTTTAGAGCCACCCATCTCATTGTTTCATAAGTGTTTGTTCCGGATATGTTTTATACCCAAGCGACAAAACTGTGTGTTGTATGGTCCTCCCATCACCAACACGTTTATTCACAAACTTATTATACGACAGCCCTGTATAACTTGAAACTTTACACTCCTGAACAATAACATATTATTTAACCAGTGCATGAACGCAATCGTATCAAATAATATAAATTGTTAAGTTCTTAGAAATTTCTAAACTGACTATATGTCTTTCAGATTGTTTCACTATTTTTCTCCCTAAAATCTTATGGTTGTTGTTTTGGACTGAATTCAAAATTTATTTTCTAAACGCAAGAAATTTAAAACACAAATGCGTAGAAAGTACTTATAAAGATATTTTCTACTGACTAAATACACGTGTACTCTTTAATTGTTTTAAGGAATATTTCTATGATTTTGATACTACGCACTATGCGTTATACTACAACATTCAACAACGTATTGGAATTATGAAAGATTTATATCACAACTCTTACAACATGAAGCCAGGAAGCAGAAATTAATTTATGGTAAAATATTCTGAAAATATAGGCGTAACTGTAGAAGTCATAGTTCATAAAATTAACAGAACTTCGGGATATATTACTCACACAGAAGCAAAATCTGCTAAAAATATCCTAATAACTGTTTACGCTAAAACTCCATATATATTCATATATCAATTGAAGTCAAATATTGGAAACTTCGATGAAGAAAGGTCCACCTTTCAAATGCGCTCGGGTTATAGAGTTTAGTATTTTTATTAAATATATACCTATATAATTTGTTTGTTTATTTGAAGTTAAGCATATAGCTTAATGGGCCATCTGTGCCTTGTCCACCACGGGTATCGAAACCCGGTTTCTATAGTTGTAAGTTTGCAAAGAAATGCCGCTGTGCATATCAGAGTGTGGACCAATTATATTTATATCCATATAAATGTAATACTACTGTCTGTTATACGTCAGTGGAACTACTTCACAGGGTGTGGACGGATCTCAAACAAAGTTGGAATGGAGATTCATTATGTCAACGCAGATGTTTATAAAAAAATGTTCAGCTTTTTGGTTCCTGTGTGCGTTTTTGCGTTTTGTATCACTGCTTCAACCCCAGTTAGTGACACTTCTCCAAATTTGGCATGAAGGTTATTGAGTCCATGCAATTTCATATTTTAAAGATTTTATGAGCGATCTTATTTTTTCTACAGTTACTTATAAAGAAAGCAAGTTTTCATGCTCGAAGATTACCTTTTCATTACTCATGAATTTACATAACTTTGATCCAGAGAACGGGTACTCCAGCTAATATATATAAATATATAAATTCAACGGACAAAGAGTTATTTAAATTTCAAAAAGTATTTTTATTAAAACAAAAAGAACTTTAAACACTTGAAAAACTCTACACATTAAACAGTGAGCAATATTTGAACCAAGAGTACAAGGAAATGACAAAATTGAAAATGGCTTTAGTTTATAACTGATTTCGAATATTTCATAATCATTATCTCTTTTATTCTTAATATTGTCGTTACTCATAGATTGTCTGCTTAGTATCAGTGTAATAGTACAGAATTAGTATAATAACCCTTGTGTTCAGTAAATAACGTGATTTATCCACTCAGACGAAATGACCTGACTGAACAACATTATTATAATTATCTTCATCATACTGAGAACTGTAGCAACGTTAGTAATACAAAAATGTATATTCTTTTCGACTATTGACTCTTGAAACGCTAATCATCTGAAATGAATCAACAACGTAAATAATACATGGATTGTTAGAGTCCTTATTTAACAAGACATTGTTATTATTGGGCTGAGCGTTGCTTTATTATTAGTGTGTTCAGAATTAAGGCTCATTGGGTTCACGGCTCGCGATTTGTTGCCGAGTATCTTCTACTCACTTTATAAACCTGATATGATATAAGAGTGATTGTCAAATCCCACTATTCGGTCAAACAAGAGTATGGTGGTTGTTGCTGACTTCTTGTTTTTCTTCTTGTCCGAGGCCGGGCGTGCCCAGGTGGTTAAGGCATTCGACTTGTAATCTGAGGGTCGAGGGTTCGAATCTCCATCACACCAAACATGCTCGCCCTTTCAGCCGTGGGGGCATTATAAGTGACGGTCAATCCCATTATTCGTTGGTAAAAGAGTAGTTCAAGATTTGGCCATCGGTGGTGATGACTAGTCGCTTTTCCTCTAATCTTACACTGCAAAATTTAGGACGGCTAGTGCAGATAACCCTCGTGTAGCTTTGTGCGAAATTTAAAACAAAACATACAAACAAACCTTCTTGTCTGACAGTTTAAAATTACGAACACTTACATGTATATTTACGTGTATAAATTCTCGTAATGAAG
This sequence comes from Tachypleus tridentatus, assembly GCF_004210375.1. Taxonomy (NCBI): domain Eukaryota; kingdom Metazoa; phylum Arthropoda; class Merostomata; order Xiphosura; family Limulidae; genus Tachypleus; species Tachypleus tridentatus. The sequence goes on from NC_134837.1 coordinate 92,746,329, forward strand.
CATAAATAATGCCAATTTTTTTAAAATTAAAAAACAAACAACATGATTATATAGGCTGATATTCTTTCATTTTGAGTTTAATTAATGAAATGCTTTTTAACTGGAATTATTTAATAATTATCCAACATTTCAATTGAAATTTGAATTGGTAAAAGCATTTAATCCAAACAATTTTTACGATTTCGAAGTACAATGAAGAAGCAGTGTGTGTGTGTGTATATATATATACATATGTGTATATATATATATTTACATATATACGTAAAGGAATAGGCTTTCGATGTAATTATTCATACGCTTTCTTTAGTCCAATTAAATTATGATATAAAATAAGAAAAAAAAACTATTTAGGTAATTCGATAGATAAAAAGAAAGTACGGTTTTTTTGTCCAATTAAATTATGATATAAGATGACAAAAAAAATTCTCAGATAATTAGATAGATAAAAACAAAACAACAACAAATTAAAGAGTTCCCCACTGTTACAGCAGTAAGTCTACAGATATACAACGCTTCAATTGAGCGGTTCAATTCCCTTCAGTGGACTCAGCAGATAGCCCGATGTGGTTTTACTATAAGAAAATACACATATACAAATTAAAGCATGAGCATTTTTGATTTAAATGCTTGTTCGGCGTTCGAGATAAATAGAAAATGTTAACTTTTCACAACCTATTAAGTTACTTAATTCTATATCATTTCTATAGTTTAACAGTTTAAGATAGTACACAGCAAACAAAATAGGGGATACAACAAATCCAATATTAAAAAAAAAAACTGATGAGTGTGGAAAATATTCAATCGGTATATTTCATACTTTGCTTTAGAGATAATAACTTAGTTTTAGTAAATTATGTAAACTGTAGTATAGATATTTAACCTCCACACTTAACCTAAGAAGAGAATTATAAAACTGATTTGAATCGCATTTATAATATTTCTGCGTCTTAAGTTAACAATTTATAATAATAATGAAGATTACAATGCAATGAATATTCTGATATTTGGAAATTAAATTTCACGCAATTCAATTAATTATCAGAAAGTTAGTCTCCACGTGAGCAAAGGTAGCTTTATCAACTCACCTATTAGAGAAAGAAATGTATTATTTTACGTCCTGCAAATTAGTGTACAACAAGATTTACCGATAAGTATTTTAATTAGTCACATACAGATAGCTAAATTTTACCTTCTCATTGACTCTGCGATAAGTATGATGACTTCTAATACTATAAATCAGGTTTCGACAAGTCCTTAGACCTATCGCGGACTTAACCTTCCCAGTGACTCTGCGATAAGTATGTTGACTTCTAATACTATAAATCAGGTTTCGATAAGTCCTGAGACCTTCCGCGGACTTAACTTCCCAGTAAATCTGCGGTAAGTCTAAGGATTTCTAATACCATAAATTAGGTTTCGATACCTGTGGTAGGAACAGCATAGACAGTCCATTTTGTAGCTTCGCCCTTAACACCGATAAAACAAACAAAATTCACAGAACATCAAAGACTAGTAGGTATACGCTTGTGTTATACGGCAGCGTTCTTAGTGGTTTTATCATACACTGCATTAAAAACTTACGAAGTACAACAAAACTTCTTATCTTGTCTATCCTAAAGCCATTTTAATTAAATTACAAGTGAATAATCCTGAAAAACATTCTAGTTTGTTCCAGAGTAATGTAATAATTGGCTAACAGAAACTCCAAACTAAAATATTTTCCGTATAACATTGAATATTCTAATGAGATTAAATTTGGTAACCATACAAGCAAAAAGTACGTAATACGTATGCAATAAAACAACATATAGGTGGATCTTGTATGGAAAGCACAGGAAGTGCACTTCTCGGTTTACTTCTAGATTTCTATTCCGGCAAAGGCAATCCTTTTACTCTAGGTTTCTGTTTATTATTTAAACACAAAAGCAACGAATAATATCCCTAATAATATCATTTTTTGTAAATCTGATAAGGATTAACTTTGACAGAGAAAGTTAAGAAAGCTCTACTATAGCTTCATTTTATTTTCGCTCAGGTTTCACATGAAAAAAACAATTGTTTCAAGTGTCTTTTTATGTTATCATTTTGTAACACTTATTTTGTTTACTTAAGAATAAGAATTAGAAAAAGTCCCAGCTTTCACTTCTGCACAGCCTTAAACTTTTGCCTAGAAACGACTGCATTGATCTGTTCTCCAGTATTTTTCTGCCAACCTTTAATTATAGGTTTGTATTTGCTAAGAAACTATAATTATTTGAGAACATACTTACCCAAGCCTAATTTCTCCAGTGAATTTCCTTGTGTTTAACAGTTTTGTTTCTACAGTCATTCTTTTACACCCTTTCACATTATTTTATCATGTGGTGTGAAGAAGTACCAGCGAAACTCAATTTTGAAAATAGCTGTAGGTTTTGGTTTTATCTGCTTTGGTTGATGTTAAGTTCAAAACTGTATAATAGAGTACCTACTCTCTGCCCATATTGGATATTGAAATATCAATTGTAACGTCTTAATATTGCAGACTTACCGCCTAGTCACTGAGAAACAAAGTTGCAGGAAACGTTTAAATGCGATCGTTTTTAAACCATTTGCTTCAAAGATTTGAGCAATAATTTATATTATCATAAGGAAGTGACTAAACAAGGAATAAAATGGTAACTTTAGAAGACTTAGGAGTAACAAACTAAAAATCTTGTAACTTTTTTTGTAGTTTCGTAAGACATATTTACCATTCCTGAATATTTTGGATGTTGGATGTTAAATTATATCTGTTTCAAAACCACAGAAAATCTATTATTTGATAGGGTATCAAGCAAACTTACTTAGGTATGGCGAGTATTGTAGGCTATATTTCGATAGCTGAAATCCCTATACATTGAACTTTGTTACTAATTTTATTATAGTTAAATAATACACATAAACGAAACAACGAATTATTCATTAAATATAATCTATACTTATCACACATAATGTGATCATGATCAACAATATTCTTTCAAAAATCGTAAGACTTAGCATGACAAAGGTAGTGTCGACGCTATTTTGAAAGTTCAAGTTTACACCACCATAACCCTTTTTTAGTTTTTCGTTGATCTGTATAGACAGAAGTATTAAGTACTGCAGTTGAGAAAATATTTTTGTTTCTTTTTAAGCGCAACTCTACTAAATGGGTTATTTGTTTGTGATCTCTGGTATCGAACTCTGGTATTTAACATTATAAGTACTTGGACTTACTACTGAGCCACTGAGAAAAGGTTGACTTGGAAAAACAAAGAATCAAAATACGTAAGTTAATAAATATTGATAAAGTCGAAATTGACTACATAAAAAATAGAACTTTATGATCACCTATACATTATGAAATTCTAAGACGAAGAGAAGTACTTTTACTTTTTTTAAGTGTCTGAAAACAAAGCCTGGAAATATCTTAACCTACAAAATGATAGCGATATTAAATTATATGAGTTTTAAGTTAAAATTAGAAACTATTTAACAAGCGTATGTGTCAAGGTCCATACAGTTTGGTAAAGCTTTCTTCTGTGTTAAGTATATAATACAGTGATACCAGTGACAGTACGAAAACAGCTGGTAGCCTTGTGTAAATAACTGATATAAATTTCCATATCAAACTAAGTAACAAAATATGTAACTTTCGATTTAAAAGTTGTATGTGCCCGAACTAATTAGAGAGAATAAGTAATGTTTTAGAATGCTCAGCTGTGCGTAAGTTGTGGCTGGTAAATATATAAAAACCAGCGTGTATTATGTACATACGAATTGGTAAGTAGCACTATTATGTTTGTCTAATTTATACCAGCCCTAATCTTAGTGGTATTCACTGTAACACTATATGTATGATTCAGACATATAAATTTGTGATCTTGTTTAGGTGTAAGAAAAGCTAGAGATTATTCAAATAATATATTTTACTCATATTGAAAACCAATATTTCGGTAAATTTGTTCTTTTTCAGGTTTTCACGTAAAAGGTGCACCAGAACTATCAGCGCATAGTCGTCCCTAAGTTTGTGTGATTGTTTGTTTGTTTTTGAATTTCGCGCAAAGCTACTCAAGGGCTATCTGCGCTAGCCGTCCCTAATTTAGCAGTGTAAGACTAGAGGGAAGGCAGCTAGTCATCACCACCCACCGCCAACTCTTGGGCTACTCTTTTACCAACGAATAGTGGGATTGACCGTTAAATTATAACGCCCCCACGGCTGATAGGGCGAGCATGTTTGGTGCGACGGGGATTCGAACCCGCGACCCTCGAATTACAAGTCGAACGCCTTAAACCACCTGGCCATGCCGGGCCTTCTAAGTTTGAAGTGACATGTTAGAAGAACGGCAACTAGACAACAGCACCAACCGTCGTGTTGATCTAACCTAAACGAATGGTGGGATATGAGCGTCGCCCTTAGAGCATATTCCCAGCTCCAAAGTGTAAAGAGCATTTTTACTTAGGAAATGCATTCCAGCCATGCTAGGTACACCCAGTCCCACATATTAGATTAGAACTTTTATGAAGTAACCATGTATGTTATGGTTACTAATTTACAGTAAACACTATAATTTAACTTTATTGCAACTATGACATAAAAGGTGATAATGCTAGCAGTAAATGTCAATGTATTAAATTTACTGATTCGATTGATATCTCTGTACATTTTATTTTTCTATATAACATAAGTTACCATTGCAAATTCTTTGGTTACACGTGCTTTATTTTTCTTCTATAGAGATGAATCTACAGCTTGAGGAATCTTACATATATCAAAGATTGTAAGAAGATAAGAGATAGTTCTTGTTGTAAAAAAATATCTTAGGGTAGTGCAATCTTGTTGAGAACAGTTTATTTGTTTGTTTTGTCACTATGCGCAAAGCTACACACAGAGCTATCTGTGCTCTGCCAACCAGGGGTATCGAAATTATTGCGACTGGTTAACAGACTGAGCTAAAGCCGTAAAATAGTTTTAGAACTTTTTTGCTATTAGAAAATACTACAACTACGTTCATTTGTGTATCCTAAAACCAACTTATCACAAGTTGAAATATCTAGTCTTCAGAAGTGCTTCTGGCCAAAACAACAATTGATGAAACTCCTGATTTGAAGAAATGACAGCCTTTATTCTCATAATTTACATATTCTTAGAAATTGCTTTACAAGTATTTTAGTAGTAACGTCTAAAGCTATTGAAAAATTTGCATACTATTTTCATGTTCATGAAGATGTTTTAGAATCATATTTTTCCCCATTGTTAAACGTTTATTGCAATCAGTAGATTTAATTGTATGAAGTGACTTATATTTTCTGTGTTAATAAACAGAAAATAACATAGAACGCTCTTAGTCGATGCGAAAATTTAAGACACGAGCAGCATAATGACTGGAATCAGTTTCACTTTCTTTACTCAGCTTATTTCACACAATAACAATATATGAGGAAACATTTAAATATTTTGTTATTTACTTCAAACGCTGATTTGAGTATGTTTAGAAATAAACTTAATATCTTAGATCACGGTTTCATTACAACTAATTTAAATGCTTTCCAATTATGTTCAAACATTTTTATTACTTACAAAGAGAAACCTTATTTACGTGTAACAACTCAGATCTATAGAAATTTTGAAAACTTTGTGAAGGAAATCTTAAAATATTCATTCACAGATTGTAGTGTATTTTTGGAAATAAACTTTATAAAATAATTTTCAACTTTCAAAGAAAGTCTAAACGGATTTTTGGTCGTAGGTCTGGATTGGACAAAACTGTAAGTTTCGTCACTATCAATTTAACTGAAAATCACTCAAAATCAATCAAAACAAACAAAAAGAACATAAATTGGACATGATGTTTATTAATGTATAATATAAATGTCAACTAGGAACATAATGTTAAATTAACATATTATAAAAGTATCACAAAGGAGAACTATAAGGTGTGTGTATTTTCTTACAGCAAAGCCACATCAGGCTATCTGCTGAGCCCACCGAGGGGAATCGAACCCCTGATTTTAGCGTTGTAAATCCGTAGACTTACCACCGTACTAGCAGGGGACAAGAACTACAACCCCAGTGTAGCAAATTTATAGGTTAGAAATAAACTCTCAATGTAAGTCAAAGTTGTTTGATGTTATACATATAACTGAATTTAAACTTAAATAATTGGGTTACATTTGTTTGTTTTTCCCTCTATTTCATGCCCTTGTTATATACTTCATACCAGCATTGTTTTGTTTTTTTGAAGTGGAAGTAGTTTTTGACTTAATATTGTCATGTAACCACAAAACTTCTTACAAAAATTTAAATTCATTATAATTAATTTTTAACAATACTTAAGTGTAATTTATAATCATTGTACCAAGTGTCATAAAGGGAGGATAAGTAAGTACACGTAATGTGCCAAGAACATTTTTAAATGCAAATGTTAGGACTAACGACAGTGATGTGAACAATTATAGAAATCTCAGTTTAGAAACATTAGCAACGTTTTACAAGAAATATTTTCAATTCTTTTTGCTTTTTATTTTGTTTCCATTAATTAATTTGGGGCATTTTGTAAATTAATTCAAATAAAATATAAAATTTACAATAGAGTTTACAATATGCTCCATCAACATTTAAATGTACATATTTAAGCGTTTTTTTAAAGAATCTGTTAATTTCGAAATATTTCACAATGTATCAAGATTTTTATACAATATAATAAACAAAATACGTTATACATTTCCGTAACCAAGAAAAAAACAGTCTGTTATGGGGAGCTGAGCACGACAACAGCTTGGACAAAAACCAGAAAAGACTTTGTCTTCATATCAACCGACTAGCTATTCAGCTTAGAGACAGGGTGTTTAACAAAAAATCCTTTTTACTCCCGTTCTATTCAGTCACAAAATAGTTTGTGAGAATAATAGGAGGCTTCGGAAATACGTCTTGGCAAACATGAGTGGAGAAAGAAGTAGCAGTGCCAGTAAAGAAGAGAGATAAAGAAACTTGAAATCTGCTAATAAGGAAATAGAAGTCAGATTAATCCTCAGAATAAATAAGAAAAAAGAAAGGCGACAACAACAAAAACAACACATCAAAATATAAGTAGGCGGATGTGTTTAGAAAAGCATTCGGATACCTCAAAGATAAAAAATAAAGAGAAACATTATAATAACAAGACATAACGAAGGAAAAGGAAAGAAAATACGAGAAAACTAGCTAAAGATCACTGAACAATAAAGTCTACATATTTAGTCTTTTCGAACCTGGTCTAAATTAACTGTCTTAGAAGGTAGACCGTTTAATTTGATAACCCACAAAAGAAATCGGACTTGAAACTTCAGTATTTGGAGGTAACAGATTACTGAAAAGCAAAATAAATTTGGTACCATTATTTTAGTGCGTAGTCAAAGATGACTTAAAGTGTAAAATGATTTTTGATGTCACTTAGTCGTCTTCATCAACCAGCCGTACTGAAGGCTGTAGCATGTCATGTTCTGAAACATCTTTCCAAATGTTTCCTTCGCCTTTAAAAGAACATAAACTAACGCTAACCCAGTACGGATATTTGCTCGTTTCTTAAAGAAAAACAAGTTAGATATTGTTATACTCCTTTACAGGTTAAGAGCTAGATCAGCTAAAAATATTTATAGTTACCACTGTCAATACTGGCGAACACAACTTGCAAACGTGACCAGTGATTTATTACATTTTAATTGGTTTAGACTGGCTATATATTGTTGCTATAGAAACAAGTAGTGTTTGGAACAAAACGCACGGATGCATACAAATTACGTGTAGACGGAAAACCTAGAAAACTCCTGATTATACACACTAACATGCGTTCGTAGCGCGTTATATTGAGAGAAATCGTGACCCAACGTTAGATGCATATTCGAGTCAGGCTTCATACTAGTGTGCAATACATAGTTTAGTAAAATAGTTGTCGTCGACTTCGTATTTTGTAGCATTTACTATATTAGCTTTTACTATGGGCAAGTTCGAAGTTGCTATCAGCTGTTGTTTCTCTGTTGAATTTACTGTGAACGAATCATTATCCATTTCTATACTCCTCATTGTTCTACAAGCTTTACAAAACGTTCGTTGCTTGAGCAATGTATAAAATGGGGTCTCGATGGATAAACATGTAATAATAATAACAATACCTTGTTCCACCTAATATATCACGACATATCTGTACACCTCATGAAGTTGAAGACTATAAGTTCAAGTTCCAATAAAATGTATCTTTCAGTCATGCGCTCCTAGTGGTCCAGTATTAAGTCTGAAGGCTTACAACGCTAAAATAGGGTTTCAATACCCATAGCTCGCTGATCACCGATATTCCATTATATAGTTTTATGCATAACGGCAACTAAATATTTGATTTTTGTGTTTTATAAATTTTCCACAATAATACAAAATAATAGTTTAATAATACACAGAACATTCAAACTCTGGGTATTTATCCTATGAAGTTTGTTTTCCATTTCACACAAAACTATTCGAGGATTTTCTATGCCGGCCGTCCTTAAGTTTGAAGTGATCTTCTTGAAGAAAAGCGGCTAGTCAACAATATCCACTGCAAAACTTTGTGCTACGCTTTACCGAATTGTGAGGTTGGCTATTACATTATAACGCCTTTACGGGTGAAAGGACGAGCATGTTCGAGAATATGGGATCGATTCTGCGACACTTAGGGTCCCCTTAGTAACAGGCATTCAAAGTTATTATCTTATGCAACATAATCATATGAGCATCCATATGCTACTTAAACTTACTTTATCCGTAGGCCTGGATGGAGTGTTTCATGTCGTTTTATATCTCAAATGGTCAAATTCTAGATTACCTTCTAAGTTCTTTCAACTAAAACTAGTACAGGGTGGCCCGTAAGTTCTTACCCATCCATATGTTTTTATGTTATATTCAATTACGCATGTATTATAAATTTGTTTCTTTTTTCAGAGAAATAGGGCCAATGTAAGCCCATTTACACTTGAAAAACGTATTGTGACAAGTACGTGGGTACATAAGCGCAAGAATACTGGTGACACCACACAGATACACTGGATACATAAGATATATGGATGGATAGGGACTTACGGGCCACCCTGTACAATACGTTAATACACGAAATAGTCAGTAGATCTCTGTTGAATTTACCATGACCTATATATCTCTATTTTTCATTCTTAAGTCCTCTTATGTTTGTTTCACCCACAAGTTATTAAACTCTATATGAAGTTATGTTATATACCAGCCGTTTTTACATATATATTTTTCTCTACAAGTGGGCTTTCTTGTCATCACGGATTAAGGTTGGATTAATTTAATGAAAATAAATTATCATTCATTTCTTGCCAAACGACACATTTTTATAGTTTTAATATCAAGAACGCATAAAATAATTTGCTGTTTTATATGTGTGTGTGTGTGTATAACATTTTCATCATAATTTCTTATTTGACGGATTTTTTTTTACAAAATATCGAGTGTTCGTGAAGAATATTCACAGCAGATGTTACCCTTAAAATCTATTTACAAATAAAACTTATATAATCTTATATCGTTAAACAAATATTATAGCCTAAGCGTCTATCTTAGTTGCTAAACCTAATGTCATGTCCTCTGTACCTAAATCATTTTCTCTGTCTAGTAAAGTACGGTTTCTTACGATTCTTGAACAAGTACAAACTTTCAAGCAATAAGAACAAACGAAATGACAAACAACTGAAAGACAAGAATGTGTGATACACCTGTGGTGTGCAAAGCACCTATAGCCCATTGTGTAGCTTTGTGCTTAATTACAAAAACAATGTGTGGTACGAAATTCTTTCCAGTTTGTGGATCCTTATTTTAATGTTATCAAATATTAATAACATTAAAATGATCTGGAGAATGTTTTAGAAGCTAAGATGTCGCTGTTTAATTAACATTTAATTCACAAATCTATCTACACTCTCCAAGATTCTGAAATGTTTAGAAGTGATATTTGTGTCACAGTTCTATAAACAGTGACATAGAATGGACGAATGAGTATATGCCTTGTTTTACACATGGTCTTTAATACATTCAAACAATGTATTATAGAGCCCACATAGCCAAGGTTACAACTTAGACATGTAAATTTATATATGAAGTAGGTTTTGTTTTGAATTTCGCGCAAACCTACACGAGACTTATGTGGGTAAGTATTTTTATTAAATGTCATATGGGCCCGTCACACCAAATATGCTCATATTTTTAGCCGTGAGGAATCATAATGTGACAGTCAATCTCACTATTCTTTGCTAAAAGAGTAGCCTAAGAGTTAGCGGTGGATGTTGATGATTAGCTGCCTTACATCTAGTCTTACACTGCTAAATTAAGGACGGCTAGCACAGATAACCCTGGTGTAGCTTTACGCGGAATTCAAAACAAAACAAAATTTACGTCATATATAAACTTATTTAAAGACAATTCTACGCTGACGTTTCATAATGTAATTATTTGAAATTTAAAGACAGGATTCCTATAACGCATCGCTCATACATCATATATAAATTTACATGTCCATGATGTGACCTTGGCAATGTGAGCTTTACAATGCGTTGTCTACGCTCACGTATTAAAAAACATAGCAAATAATTAGTCGTCTATCCTTTGTCACTTTCTACAGGACTGTGACACAAATGTTATTTCAAAACACTTTATCATCTTGGGGAGTGCGGATAGTAAAGAAATGCTAAACAATAAAGATTATCTAGACATAATATACAACTATACATGGTTTTTACGCCTTGTGTTTATTTGAGTTGGGTAGATCTTGTTTAAGAAATTCGGGAAAAATAATTAATAAATCATACAAATTTTATTTCACAACATCAAGATAGAAATATAATGGGGGAAAAGTGCTGACGTTGTTTTAATTCATTCGCTGTAACAAAAAGCATGATGGTGAGCCAATATTAAAGTATTGTTTCGAAACAAATTTGGAGTCTGTTTGCTTGTTTGTTTTAGGGCTAAAATATATAGAATGAACTATCTACATTAACACTATAACCAGAGTTGTTATCCAACCCTGATTTTCAGCGTTATGAACCTTTAAAGTTACGGATGAATCGCAGCGGATAAATTTGAAAATATTTCGATATATTCGAGTTCAGAGGAATTATTTATAACTGTCATGAAAATTAATAAAGATACAACCGATTCAAGGTGTAATGCATCAAAAGAACTAAAACCAAGTCTGAAAAGAAGTCCTCTCACATAGAAACTAAGGAAGGGATTGTTTCAACCTTCGTCTTTGTCAGATTTACAATTGATAAATGTTTGTATTCTGTTAAATATAGGCTTGTCAAAATCGTACCGTCCAATATCATACTCTGGTTCACCCTGATACATTTTCTTTTTGTAAGATGTGAAGTTATGATTAGTCAACTTGACTCTAACAAATTATTTTATTAACTTTAAAAAGTGTTTTTCATCTAACAAAATCATACAGTCTGTCACCCTCCGATTACGTAGAATATTCGATTACACATTAAATACACTATGTTCCTAGCGATCATTTCATATTCTTCAATGTATTTTACCAGGTTGTCAGACAAAGAAATAATGGTGAATGTGAAACAAATCAAGTGTTTGTTAATCTGCCATTACACCCGATAGTCGGAGGTCACACATAATTACAGATTCTTGTTTTAAATAATATTGAATTCCATATTCAACAAAGTATTTGTCTTAAAACACACAGTAAAACCCGTATTCCTTCATCTAATATCTATATACACATTAAAGATTTACAAAAATCGCCATATAACTAAGTGAAATATTTCTGATATCAATTAATGTTTCTATTAGAACACATGTGAGCGTTTTAATGGATCTGGTAATCATATATGCAGACGTTAAAATCACAACAAAAATTCAAAAACTCTTAAAATTTTACACAACTATATATAAAGATAAATATTTATCAAGAAAAAGTTATTCTAAGACATAAGTATGAATAGACACTTGAACGTATCACATACGCCTTATAACATTTGCAGGTATAATTTATTTACAATAAAATAATTATACCTTAAAATAACTGATGAGTAGCTTAGAAATATCAGCATTTGGAACAATATTCTACAATCATACACTGATAGACAGTATGTATGACAACATAAAAATAAGGTATAATACTCTGTGTGAAGCCAAAGGATCACGTGTAAAATGGAAGTTCGTTATACAGTTTATTTGTTTTTCTTAAGTATATCCTATTACAATGTTTTAATTTAGGTTTGGTTTGTTTTTGAATTTCGTGCAAAGCTATACGAAGGCTATCTGCGCTAGACGTCCTTAATTTTGCAGTGAAGGACTAGAGGGAAGGCGGTTGGTCATCACCACCCACCGCAAACTCTTGGGTTACTCTTTTACCAACGAATAGTGAGATTGACCGTCACATATAACGCCTCTGCGGTTGAAAGGGCGAGCATGTTTGGTGTGACGGGGACTCGAACTCGCGACCCTCACATTACGAGCCGGGTGCTTTAACCACCTGGTCATGTTGCGTCCCTTCTGTGTGTATGACTTGTGTGTTTCCAAAATAATTTTCATTACTGAATACATAAGACAAATAATACTGGTTATATATGGGTGATAATTTCACTACCGTAATTGTTTTGTAATTTACAATTAATGTGGGTGGCAGAACGAAATATGCAATTTATATACCATGTAAAACAAGAATAAATAATTTGTCTCTAATAAACAATTAAGATTTTAATATAAACAAATAACTGGCATTTCAAACTCTTTTACCGACATTTACAACTCAATACACAGAGTATAAGCAACCACGAGACTGTATAATTCAATTTTATTTGTATAGGCATTACAGAGTGCCAGTAACCTGCAAATTGGGACTGTCAGATATTTCAATTTTCACTGTGTCTCTTCTCATAGATGTATGAAATCTTAGTGATCTCAAAGATTACTTTTGTGGGTCGCTGGATGAATAAGGTTTTAATCGATCTTTGGTTAGCCTCTGATTCTTGCCCATAGAAGGAATGTTTTATACTTGTTAGGGTAAATAACTTCAATCGAAGTTCAAGTAAGTGTTTCTCTGTCCAAAGTAAAGGAAGATGTTAGCCCACTAATACTCAAGAACCAGTCTATTTTCGAGAGTGTGTATAAAGCTAGAAGAAAAATATTTACTCTTTAGTCTGTTTAAAACAGTCTTCATTGAATACTTGCTTATTAGTCAAATCTTTCAATCCTCCTGTTATTTTGGAGGTGACTCATTTGAATGTCTTATTACTAGCTCTAAATTCTGTAGTATTATCTGGTCTTACTTTCACGAAAAAATGTTAAAAATATTTACCAAAGATCTCAAATGTTTATCTTAACTTTCACACGTGTAGTGGATGAAAATTTAGAAATGAGACTAGCTAATTGAGTAAACAATGTATTCAGACGAACATTAATAGTTGTAGATTTTAATGGCTGTAATAAGTTACTTTGGTAGTTTCTATATGTCTGCTTTATTACTATTTAGTGTTTCGTGACAAAAGTTACTTTAGAAATACTACATCCATAAATATGTAACACCATCACACTCCTATAAAATATATATGTGTGTGTGTGTGTGTGTGTGTGTGTGTGTTTATTTGCATTACATTATAACTTTTTAGCCTTTGGATTTGTTACCAGCAGGTAAGACCACTCTTAAAATAACGTATTTTGTATTCTGTCTTTAGCTTTGTCACTTCTGAGGTTGAAATGGCTTTTCTTGAAATATCAGTCTTACTGTTGTAGCCTCTCTCTACGTTTTTCTTTTAGTCTTTTGTTAGTGAGGGGACATTTTTCTATAATTCTGACTCTTGATTCTCTTTGTCTTCAACTATGATTTAATATGCTACTCCTTACGTAATATCTTCTTCTAAACTTCTATTCCAGTTTCAGTTAAGTTCGGACTTTAGTTTAAAGTCATAATAATTGTAATTAAATTTAGTAATTTAGAGTAATAGTAATGTTCAGCTTAATATTAGCTTTAATCTCCAATGTTTTACGTCTGGTTTAGTGTCTTAAATCCATCATTCAGATGGTTTCAACAAAAAGCTCTGTCCATCCTCTTTAAGAAACTACTAAGAAACAATTTTTTATCAAAATTGCAAGTTTACTAAATTCAAATTCCTGTGCATCTTTTAGTAAGAATAATATTTTTTAAAGGATGATGAAAATTCATAAAAGTAAACTTTTGTAGCCAAAATTACGAAACGTTATTTTTGTTGCTTGTAAGACAATATATGAATTTTCAGAAATTTACTTACTCTGAACAATTTGAACTAACACAATCCCCAAAACGGGAGGGAGGCGAAGCAAATATTTTTCAGCTACATATAAAGTTTTACTACTAAATATATCTTAGTTTTTAAACGTTGTACCTCTTATAGTTTTATAAATAACGTCTATAATAAGCTTTACAGTCTTGGAGGCAAAGGGATACTAGTGTACATTTATTTTACTCAGAAAATAGAGAAAGTAATATATCCATATGTGCAGTTTTCTTCTTTCTCGAGTAACAATGAAAATGGAAAAGTTCTGATGTTATCTTCAAACTTTGGATTCGCGTGATTTATCTTAATATTTTGTTAGCACTCTTGGGCTTACAGTAATTTTTTATCTTTAACATGTTGGAAATTGTGATACTGAAATGAACATTTAGTCTATAATTTTTCCATAAAACTTTGATTACTTTACTTTTTTGACTTGCATAAGTTTAACATTGTAAAAGAATGTTTCTGCACATTTTTAAAACATGTTGTAATAAGCAGTAGGAAATCTGTTGGATTTTGGTTTCAAAGTATCAAAGTTAGTGATTTTGTCACTGTCTTTGTAAACTCTTTTCTTAATTGGTATTACAACAGAATTATTTTACTCTTCAAGCTAATTATTTGTAATCAAAATAAAAATATTATCATATTCTTCGAAAATATTATGATTTGAATCTAAATTACTTTCTGTACCAATTACCTCAATATTTGGGTCCAAGGCTTTAAGATAGTTCTTCGTTATTTTCTTTGTGGATTTCTCAATGTGGATGCGGGTTTACTTTTACTATTAACTTGGCCATTCATAATTTTTAAGAAGTAATGTATTCCATTTGCTGACTTGGCTTTATCTTGCTCGTAGTTGTTAAGAGCAACAAATAGTTTGTAACATTTCAGATTTCCCTGACTTTGGATCAAAGAAAACTAAATTCTTTCAAGAAGACTAAACAAATAAAACAAATAATTCTTTAATTCGATAGTTTCTGTCATGTTAAGAATTAGCACTTTCTAGTAGAGTATATTTAGGATAATCAGCCCTCGCATACACACTCTCTTGAACCTGCAGACTTCTCGATTTATAGAAGTTAGTTCAGGTATCTTTTAATAATAGCAAATACCTTTTTAACGTTCCCCTTTATGCAAGAGTAAACTATCTATCTGATTAATTGTAGTAACGATTTTGCAATTTTGAAACATTTAACTTCCCTAAACAGGTCAAGTTTGAAAGCAAAGCGATTTTTTTTATTTTGTCTATCAACTATGGCATGCATCGATAGCGTGTATACGTTTTATTGTATTTTTGTTGAATGTTAATGGCTATACTATCTGCAGTTAGCAGGATTTTAATTTCTGCTTTTTTATAGTTTCTCGTACCAATTATATGTTCCACAAAGTTAAAGCGTTAACTTTTATCTCATGAACTTTATATTGATGTATAATTAAATGTGTGCTTTTATTATGTATCTCAACAAGAGGAAAAATTTCCAGAAATAATTAATTTCCACTTCAGGATATTTTTAGGCTAATTGACGCAAAAATAAACACGCTTTGTAATGTATTTCTTGAATCAAAACGAACTTGAATTTAAAAGTTTCTGTAAATCCAGTTAGTTTAGGAATGAATGGAAGGATGATCCTTGTATATAAGTTAGTTTCTAGTTGTTATGGATCTGAGTGCTCATTCAAGCCTGTTTGAGGATATCATCTGATTGTTCAGGATGCGTTTTTGCTCTTAATAGAGAAGAAGTCCAGATTTTGCCCTTTGGTATTTTAAGAGAAATATAATCTGTCTTTCAACTTGACTTCCATCTTCACGTGTATTCATGTTCTTATATTTTCAAAATCTTTGCTTAGCACTACGTAAGCTATTGTATTGTAACTCGTTGATAGTATTTTACTTGAATGCTCATTTAAGTCTCTTTGAAACACGTACATTTATTACCTAAATTTAATTAATTAAGGCTTAGGTGTTGCTAACATTGATATTTTCCTTCACTCCACACACTTGACGGTGAACCACACGTTTACAAATAATTCTACCTCAGACATCACTACGTCTACTATCATGTGGGACAATGAAGAAATACAGTCATGGCTTGCCCTATTTAAACCTCAGACATTTAGTTTGGTGTGCTCCTGACTATTGAAGTGAGAATGAGCACTATGGTGAGAGCAAAAAAGCTGTCTGAGGCCTTCACGAAGAAAATTGTAGCAGCTTATGAGTCTGGTAAGGAATTTAAAAAGATCTCAAAAGATTTTGAAATCAGCCATTCCACTGTCCGGAAAATAGTCAACAAGTGGAGGGCTTTCAAAACAACTGCCAACATGCCCAGATCTGGTCGTCCAAGCAAGTGCACCCCGAGAACAGACCGCAAGATGCTAAAAGAGGTCTCCAAACACCCTAACATGTCATCACGGGACCTACAGCAGGCTCTAGCTACTGTTGATGTGAAAGTACATGCCTCTACAACCAGGGTGTTCTAACTTTTTCACATGACTGTACATACAAATATATATGTATGTGTTAGCTCAAGGGTACTAAAAAACTATATATTCCATTGGTCATTTTATATAAAAAAATATCTAGTCTGTACGCTGCCAATACAATAGATTACACACAATGACCAAAAAACAGTTCATGATGAAAAAATTGAAGCATATATTCGATAAATTTCAAATTGCAGATAGTGGTCATGTTTACTATCTTATAAATCTTTCTATAAAAACGTGGGGGTAGAATCTTCGTCGAATTCAAACCTTACACCTTATGATAATTCACGGAAGTGTACTGAAATACTGTCCCTTCCAACATTTAACGGAGATTGTCTATAAACGCCCTTTATATTATTAGTCTTTTTATTATAATTTTAGTAATAAGTTATTATATAAAAAAATCCGTAAAAACATTATATGGAATTTAAAATGTGTTATTAGTTTTCTGTATATGCTAAGAAACATGTTATTCTGAAAAAATAGATAGAAAAGTTGCACCTGCAAAATACGGTATACGGAGCCCCATGCTTGATGTTATTGTTGGCGTATAAAAATATAGCAATGCGATTCTGAGATAGAAAAAAAACATCAACAAATATTTGAGAAAACGTAACTTGGCACATAAAACGTATAATCGATATCAGTAGGCTTAAATGTTCACTAAAATATTAAAGTTAACCCATATTTGGCGAGACAATGAGCATGTAAAACAAATAATAATATTGATTTAGGAGGGAGACAAGGTTTTTATTATCATGATTGGTCAATAAAACCCATCGTTGATATAAATGAAATAAGTGTACGATAAATATAGAAAAATATTATTATGACTTGTTTATAAATATTCAACAAAACACAATTATTACACTTACAATACCAAATGACTATACAGCAGATGTGCCTCGATTAATTACCATTAAACAAGATAGACTCGTATTTATCCATTCTATAACATCCAGAATACTCCAGTACATTTTTAAGGGTTCTTTTTCAATATGAAACCCATGCTTTCAACGAAAATGTAATTAAACGTATGACTAATTTTACTAAAACGTATATGGATACTCTTTAAATATGTATGTTACCAATCTGCTTATAAACGATTCTTTTGTAAGAATATCAATGCTTTGCTCTCCAATTCATAAAAAAAGCTTGATACAAGATAATTAAAAGAAAAAAGACTATTGCTATTGTCTAAGTGGATTACATTCTAAGAAAATTAGCCATTCATAAGAAAGAAAGTTAATTTAAAATTTATATAGTTTAACTTTCATGTTTCCGATAAAACTATCAAAGGAATTACCCGAAGATTTTTGCCTTAATTTCTGACTTGTTCAGTGACTACATCTTTTAAGATGTGCCTAAAAACTGTGTCTTGAGTTGGCAATGTACAACGTTTAGCATTCTCACGAAATAGAGCAACATATTTTAAAAATAAAGAACATTTGATTTATTACTTTAAGATAAATTTACACTATTTAGGAACACTGATCTTTTAACTGATTTTATCTTTTATTAAAGTATTATGATATGAATTTACAAAATAGGTTTGTTTGTTTGGAAATAAGCACAAAGCTGGGCAATGGGCTATCTGTCTTCTGTCAACCAAGGGTACCAAAACTGGATTTTTGGCGTTGAAAGTCTACAGACATATTGCTGTGCCGCTGGGGGAGAGGAACTACTAAATTGAAGTAAATAAATTATTGTGTGATTAATTGCATCAAGAGTTTTATAAAGCTTTATTTCAAAGCAGTTTATGACCACCAAATTGAAATTGTTATAAAATAAATTAGCAAAAACTTTTACACCTAAGCTACTGACATAAGGCAATAAAAAGAAATAATTAAAGCTTACTTAATTGTTATCTCGCATAAAGTAAAGTGATTAAGTTATTGAATTTGAATATTTATTTTAGCCAAATTGAATCTTTTACTCCCTCAGTAAGTGATTCTCTGATGGGTCAACGGTAGCTTTCAGGAGTTATAACGCTAAAATCTTCGGTAAAAATCAACAACAATACAATAATGGTCTTTACTTAGCTAAACAGAAAAAAATCAAGCAGTCCCTGAGATAAAACAACCCACAGAAATCGACCAGTTGACAAAAACCCAGAGAAGCCAAACATTTATACCTCATTATTATACATTTTGGTCAAGTTTCTGTATATCTTCAGCAAACTAATGCACACCTGTCTTCTGCTGATTTTAACACTGGCAAAGCTGAAATTTAGTCATATCTGTCATGAGTTTTATTATATGAATAATTAACTAGAGAGGCTGGGCCGCCTACAACTTCAACACTTATTTGCTTCTCTAACAATTCAAAATATATTTGTGATACACAACTAACTTACTTGCGTGCGTTTTGTATTGTGGCAACGATCAAATAGCTCTTTCCTTTTACATGTGTGTGTGCGTATATATATATATATATAAACACACTTAGATATCGATAGAAAAGGAGAGAAAGCATGAAAAATATTCCAAATGAGAAACGTGACGTCAGAAACCAGCTTGCGCTTACGTCTGATATGTGAATAAAACATTGATGCTAAAAAATAAAAATATTTCGTGGCTATTCAAAACTATACATAAAATACATTTATTATGTTTATATCGATCGTAGCCTGTTATTAAACTTTAATAGCTGAAATTTAAAATACCTTAATCCCTGAGTACAAGAATCTCCATGACTATATAACCAACACAGATGCTCTGTTTATTATTTTTATTTCAACTGTTGCAAATGTCTTCGTAATCACATTTTTTCAAACCAATACTGCGATGTTCAATGTTACTCCTCTTTGTCCCTGTTACCAAGGGAATACACATTAATATTTCAGCTTTTCATTTTGTTGTGCTTCCAGAAAGTAATCTTGTTGGCATTGAACTAAATCAACAAAACAGTCAACAGAGTTGCTACAAATCTTTCAGTTATGTTTCCCTAGAGAAGTTCTACACAACGCAGTTCAAGTTTCCAGTTCTTCAAGCTCAGTAATGTTTTTCTGAACAGAAATAGTGAGGGTGACTGGAAGATACGGTGTAAAAAACAAACAACCAAAAAACACCAACATAACTGTTTCCAGTTATACAAGCTCAGTAATGTTCTTTTGAACAAGGACGGTGAGAATAAGGGAAAGAGAGGATATATAAAAATACCAATAAAACTGAATCATTTGGGTTTGTTTTTTTTATCATGGGTTACTCATGGATAATACCAAATAGCACCTATTACTGATTTATAAAGACTGTTGCACCAGATTAATGTTCTTAATTATATACAAAAATCGGATGTGCAAACAATTACTATATCGCTTTATGGAAAGCATTTTCTGTTGTTAATTTTTAAAACATACGGTGAGGCTTGAGAAAGAAAATTGTTTGTTTGCATTTGAAATTCGTGAAAAGCTACACAAGGGTTATTTGCGCTAACCGTCCCTAATTTAACAGTATACGACTAGAGAAAAGACAACTAGTCATCATCACCCACCGCCAACTCTTGAGCTACTCTTTTACCAACGAATAGTGGGACTGACCATCACATTATAACGCCCAAACGGTTTTAAGAGCAAACTTGCTTGGTGTGAAGGGATTCAAACCCGCGACTCTCATATTACAAGTCAAGCGCCCTAACCACCTGGATACCCAGGGCCGAGAGAGAAGAAATATCGCACCTACCTCGCGGTTAAAAAAAAATAAACTTAGTTGAGATACGTTTCCTCGCAGCTAAAGACCGTGAGAATAAAACACAGGAAAACGTGATACTTCTGGTTACCCCGTACAAGAGTTTAATTAGCTAAACACACTCGACAGAACATAGACAAAAACAAATACACTAGAGCTAAACACGCACTAATGGATCTCCTGTTTCTATAATAGTATTTAATATAGAATATCGACTTAAAATTTAAATAATGTTTCCCTATTATCTCAAATCACTGTAATTACTTTAGCCTCAACTAAAATATAAATATTCTCCCAATCTTAATTAATTCATTTTTTGAGTTTTGACTTTCTTGTTTCAATGTTTTTGTAGCATTAAAGTTTTCTATATTACAATAGTTAACTAGATTACGTGTATATATATAGATATATACCTACTTGTCTTTATAAAATTTAAAAACTTATATTACAGATATTTGTTTCTTTTTTGGTACGAATATTTTTAAACGCCAGTAATAACACTAAGCAAAGAGCGAGCGTATACCTGATTTAATTCTATTACTTGTCAGAATGTTTACAAACTTTCACTCATTATGTGCCCAAAGTAGCACACCGTCCGTTTATATACTATATATATACTAGGATTCTTTTCTTTTCAAGAGAAGTATCATTGGAACCCCAGACGGAGGAGTTCTGTGAAAGAAATTACAATGATACTGTTCGTCATTTTTTTCTGTATGCTTGTCCGAAAAAGGCGCTTATTTACTTACTTAGATTAAAATTCATTGCAGTAACGAAATTTTGTATTCACATCATAAGCACGTATGTAGCGATTTAAGCCACTTCATAAATACGATAAGCTTAATTTTTCTCAACCAATACTGTGAAATAATAGTCATTGTTGATATTGAGGTATTTTAAAGGTTGTTTCTGAAAGGCGGAAGACCCACATGGTAGTTTCTATAAAACGTTTGTAGTCTGACCCAATTAACACATTTACGTTAATTATGTCAGAAGAGAGGACCACCCCCAGCTGACTGGAAGACCCACATAAGGTCATCCTTCTTTACCTTTTCCCTCCATAGCCTTTTGTGAAATGACGCTCCTGATTTTAAATATATAAATGAAGTTGTAAAATAATTCTTCCAAGGCGACATGCAAACATATACTTATAAACGAATTTCACGGTGTTGACCATATATCCAATGAGGTGCATTTCACTCACAGCAAATCACAGAATGGTTCGTCTGCTTAGATACAAAAAACACATGTAATGGATGAAGATATGTGCAACAAAATTAATTTGACAAAGAAATTACTGACAGTAGATAATGTATTTACACTCATTTAGAAAGAATTGGGAAGTATATCCAATCTCACTTCCATACAGAAACGTAATGCATACGAAATGGTCAAATGAGACGTCCTGAGACGCTTAATAAACTAAGCAGTATGCTGAAGAAAATGGCTGTAACTTGAGCTATGTGAATGATTACATCTGACTCTACTGTGCTAAGCTGATTCACATAGACACTGAAGAAGGAAAGCTGGCTAAATAAAATAGTCACTTTGTTCATACTTTAATAACATCTCTTCCAGTGACTCCTGATAGATAAATGCCCTGGAAACAACGCTTGATGTAAGTACTCAAGGATACTTTAAAACACTAAATTTAATAGTTAGTGCCTAGCTACCATAGTTGCTCGTGGTGCCCAGACTGGAAAAGGAAGTAAAAAAAAAAAACATGAACAGTAAATTTGGAGATTTGACTCCACAAAATGTTCATTTTTAAATGTTTGTTTAATGATCAAATCGTATTATTATCATCAGATGAAAAAGTGGCATAGCAATTAATTAAGAACACACTGATGTTATATTATAACAGTGATTTAGTCTCATCGTTGTTGAGAATCATATTTCAGAAAGCGATACAAACAACGAGACCGAAAAGCACCACATGTGAAAAATTTATAATTAAAATTGAGTATAAACTATGAAGTAAAAAATATACCTTAGTAATTTTCAGATGTAGGACTCACATAGTAAAGGGAATACGTAATATATCACATTTAACGAACTTAATATGACAACTAAAACTTAAAAACCATTAACAACAGATGTGAAAGACAGTTATTCCTAATAAAACAAAAAAGCAGAAATTCAAAGAAGTATGAAATAGAATAGATAACTTATAACAAACCACTAGAGAAATACGTAAAATTATAAATAATAAAATGCATCAACCTTTTCATTTGTTTATTGTGTCTGGGCCATTTTCACACCCACTGATGACCACAGGCTAAATAATCGATTTTGTCTATTTGTTTCTTTTGAGCTTATGCTTTTTAGTAGATCGTCCGAAGAAAATTTACATCCGAAAAGGTTCGAACTAATAAAATCAATTGAAAATCTTTATAAAAGCAGTCGACATTCTGTTTAATTACTACAGTCAGTTATTAATTAATACAATAAATTATTCCATATTTTCAAACATTTTCACTTTATTGTGTAGAATATTTTAGCGGAATTGCTTATCGAAACTGTTGCTATATTTAATCTGATTCCATGCAACTCCTCTGTGGCTCAGTAGAAAGTCTGAGGAGTTTTACACTAAAAATCAGGTTTTAATACCCTCACTGGATGGAATACAAACAGCCCATTTTGTAAATTTGCGCTTAACAACTAAGATAATCTTTAATCTATATTGCTACACGCTTCTAAGGCATGTGTGATGAATAATTATAATCGCAATCAGAAGATATAATTTTACGTATTAAGTGTGGTCATGTAAAATATGAAATATGTTGAGATTTGTAATAACAAAATATTTTTTATATCACATCCAGAAAAAAATACACAAACCATCGAAATAAAAGTTTTTATCTGTCCCAGGTACAGCTCAAATATTTCTTTTTATTTTGTACATGGTAAATGAAAAGTAAGAAACCTGGAGTGAGATATGATTGAGTTGAATTTTGAATCAATTTTAAGGCGTATGACATAAAACATTTCATCGTATTTTTGAGCCAATAATTTCCAAAATTGCTGATTTTTTTACTTCTAATAACATTTTTAGAGACCCACAATCATGCTCCATTTTATAGGTTTGAAAGATATCATAATACATAATTAATTTCTGTATGACCCAAGAGGTAGACGACTAAAACAAGATGTTAACGAAATGGCTGCGCTGTTTTCTAACTCTGATTATTACTGTATAAATATATATATTTTCATTTCTGAACAACACCCAAGATTTTCAGTAAAACAAAACAGTTTTGTTGTCAGTCGTTTCCACCAATGGAATCTGTTTTTCTTTCAACTTATTGACAAGTTTTGTATCATTGTTTTAAGTCTAATTACAGTATATATAATGTGTATATATGCATATTTCTCACATACCTTTATCGTTCTCAGAGAAATCGATTTTGGAGAACAAAATATCAACGCTAAGTATGATCTTGTTAAAAATTGTAAAGATAATGCAATGCACTACTTTATACAATAAATATACATCACTGTGTAGTAATATTTACGTTTATTTATTCAACTTTAATATTAAACGCAACAATTCTGTTTTGTACTTAGGCACAAAACTACAGAATATGTTACTCATGCTGTGATCACCAAGATTACAGAAACCTTCAGACATTCCCCTAAGACACTGGGAAGAAGGAATGCAACGGTTACTACCACGCGCTTATCGCCCATAAATATTGGTAAATCAAACAATATACAAACTATACAAATGTTTAAAAACATAATTAAACATATTTTTTGCACTAGTGATAAAGATCTGCAATATAATAACTTTCAAGAATATTTAAACAAATCAGTATATAAAAGACTAAAGTAGGAGCACTGAACGTGCATTATGTGCTTCGATGGTCCTTCACAACTGCCATATAATTTTGGAGGAAATTTTGTATTTTCTGTGTTGTTTCGTAGGCTTAAGCTTTTACACAAAAATAACAACAAACCCTTAAAATTTAATATAATTTTCAGACATCAAAAATATTCACGAAATAAGATACGATTATAGAAATGAAACTGAATTTAGGAACGCAATTACAGAGTTTTACGAAGTTTGTCACAAATTTTAAAAAAGGATCAAATACATTTCAGCAAGTTTTCCCACACTCAAATATATATATTTAAAATTTCTCTTATACGGGGCCCGACATAACCAGATGGTTAAGACACTTAACTCGTAATCTGAGGGTTCCGGGTTCAAATCCCCGTCACACAAAGCATGCTCCCCTTTCAGCCATGGAGCGTTATAATTTTGCAGTCAATTCCAATATTCGTTAGTAAAACAGTAGTTCAAGAGTTGGCGGTGGGTGATGATGACCAGCTGCCTTTCTTCTAGTCTTGCACTGCTAAATTAGGGACGGTTAGCACAGATAACCCTCATGTAGCTTTGCGCGAAATTCAAAATCAGTCTTTTATACCTGCAAAATCTTCCGATACGCATTATTTTTTCTATTTCCCTTCAATTCCTAATACCGAAAACAGATCAAATATTTCAGAAAAGCTTTTGCAGGTAGAAGAGGGACTATTGGAATGAATTTGACATTTTGAGTGCAATACAAAATTTCCATGAAACTGACATTACTCTCAAGGTGGTAAAGATAACTACATATTTTTTAATTAATATTCCAACTATCTATCTTTAACCATGTTATTGTTGTCGATGTTCTGTTTGTGCATCATAAAATTAATTCATTCGCTTATTTAAGAAAAAAGTCTTGAATTTACAATTATTTTGTAAGGTAAAAACATTTCTGTCGATTTACCACGCTAGAAAACCTGGTTTCGATACCTGTAGTGGGCAGAATACAAATAGTTCATTTTGTAACTTCGTGCTTAATTATGGACAAATAAATAAAAACGAAAAATATTAATTCAAAATAAATAAAAAGTAAGTAGTTGATTTTCTACACATCGTGAAGAGAAACTAAACAAGTTACAACAGTTGTTTAATAATGGAATCCAGACTGATAGCTTCTATAACAACTAGTTAATACTAGGTCTGTTCAAAAAATACGCGGACTGACGTCATAAAACAAAATGTACTTTATTTAGAAGTTACAGGTCTGGGACCCCTTCAAAGTACTCTCCTCCCCAACGCACACACTTATCCCAACGGTGTTTCCACTTGTTGAAACAGTCCTGATACGCTTCTTTTGTAATGTCCTCCAACTCCTTCGTCGCATTTGCCTTAATCTCGGGAATCGTCTCAAATCTTCTTCCTTTTAAGGGTCTTTTGAGTTTGGGGAACAAGAAAAAATCGCAAGGAGCAAGGTCAGGTGAGTAGGGGGGGGGAAGAACAGTGATCGAGTGTTTGGCCAAAAACTCACGAGTTCTGAGGACTGAATTTCGCAGCAATGCGGTGCATCTTCAATTTTTCGGTCAAAATCTCGTAACAAGATCGAACTGATATCCCACACTCTTCAGTAAGCTCTCTGACAGACAGACGTCGATTTGCTCACATCAGGGTGTTGATTTTGTCGACGTGTGGGTCGTCAGTTGACGTGGAAGTACGTCGAGGACGCTCATCATCTTCAATGGACTGTCGACCATCCTTAAAACGTTCATGCCACTTGAAACATGCCGTACGATTCATAGCAACATCACCGTAAGCCGTGTTAAGCATAGAAAAAGTTTCAGTCGCAGATTTTCCAAGTTTAACACAAAATTTCACAGCAAGTCGTTGCTCCTTCAGGTCATTCATTCTGAAATCCGCCAAACGAAAAAATCGCACTTCACTTAAAACCGCGTAGCTAATACACAAATGAAGATATCTGCAATCGGGAAATGACGTCATAATCAGCTGATCTGTGCAAACCTAGCGACACCAAGCAGATTCCCCTGGAATTAACTGAAGCCGCGCAATTCAAACAGTCCGCGTATTTTTTGAACAGCCCTCGTACATTCTAACTCGACCCTTTACAAACTACGTTAAAACTGTTTAATAAAAATAACTATAGTCGGCTTAGATCCTTAACTACAATTAAGGTACACTAACCAGGTTGTATAGAGGACAACAGAAAAGAGAATATAGGCTGTTGTTCTTTTTCTGCTAGACTCACTATGCAAGCAGCTGAAGAGCTTGATTTCGAACCAATTAAGTTATCAACACAAACGGCATGGATGATATATCATAGTTGTATTGTATATGGTCACCAGCTGCAATGAAAGTGTAAAGAACGAACGTGGCTGGATATTCATAAATTTACTTAAGAACAAAACTGTTAGATAATACTGCAGAACTACTTCTTTTCTCACTTTTTGCGAAACACTCACAACGAAAATAGATGTAAAAATATTCTTAAACAGCACGGGAAAAATAATAAAAATGAAATATATTGATTCAAGTTTGTTGGTCTTTTCCCCTGAACAAAACGATATGTATTGATTCTAACTGTGTTGTGAATGATAGAAAAGAAAATGGAGCAAACCTATTTTGTGCATTTATAAAATATGTTTCTTGTAGTCTGGTCATTCAATTATAATTCTGCAGAAATAATAAAGGTTCAATAAAGCTTCATTCTGTGTTCGAAGGTAAACTACATTTTTTATGCATGTGTAACGTTCTGAGAGAAAGAAATTGGTTGTTTACGTTTCAGCCGAAATAACCAAAAAAAAAAACGTTCATAAAATATTTCTAAAATGATTTTTTACAGTTGGTAAAATATTAAATATTTATATTTTATACATATATCATGACACAAATAGCAATGAATGAACTCTTAAAACAGCTATATAATTTTCTCTCAAATATTGGCTAAAATATTTTGAAGAATACAAAGTAAAAAATTATCCAAAATTAGACATAAATTGACGAATTTATTATGTATCTCACCAGAGAATTGTAAAATACAAAGCGGATATCTTATAAGTCATAATTATAATCAATACTGGACCAAAGGTCATCAGTATCAAAAGCTGGCAATAGCTGGTTGATTTATATTATTTTTTACAATAATTGAACGAACTCTGTATCATTTACGATATCAGAACTTACTTTTCTCGTTAAGTGATCTAGAAAGACTTCTAGAAATGTTACATAAAGCTTTAATTATTACATTAATAACTCGTACAATAAGATTTTGTAATATAACAAGAGGTTTCGTCAACCATAAATATGGAGCAGTTTGTTTATAGAAATAACATAAACCTTCATTACTTTCTGTGTATATGGTTTGACGTATTTGATGATTGTTTCAATATATTAATAAATAAACCACATGCGTTATTTGTCATTTATCTTGTTATTTTTGTTTTATTGATGCTGGCTGATCCTGAGTTAGAGTTCTGAATCTGGCGATCCGTGCTCATATTCACAAAATACCACAAAAGATCTTTCACACTGAAAGCTGTGGGTTAAATGTATTAGGATGTGGATTGTTTGTTTGTTTTGGGGATTTCTCGCAAAGCTACTCGAGGGCTATTTGCGTTAGCCGTCCTTAGTTTAGTAGTGTAAGACTAGATGGAACGCAGCTGGTCATCACCACCCACCGCCAACTCTTGGGATATTCTTTTACCAACGAATAGTGGGATCGACCTTAACAATATAACGCCCGCACAGATGAAAGGATGAGCATGTTTGGTGTGACGGGAATTCGAACCCATGACCCTCAGATTATGAATCTAACGCCTTAACCGCTTGGCCATGCGGGGCCGAGGGTGTGGACGAAAGTCAGTAATTCATAATGAAGGACAATAACAGATAGACGTAGTTACCTTCTATAGATACAATAATGCATTGTATTTTTCTCTTAACTTGAAAATAGTGGGCACATTTTAAAAACTATATTGAATATTCACATTTACCTTCAATTTATTTTATTTAATATCATACTTTTCTGTGCAGTAGCGCATTCCAAATGTTTGCGACTTCGATTTGAAACGCATCTTATATGTTTGTTTGTTTTTGGAATTACAAAAAAAAAATACAAGATGAAATTTTGAAACTTAGGGTGAACTATTTGCTGATTATGTAGTTTCTTTAAAATGAAATATCTTATTTTTATAAAGGATATGTTTATGACTTCTGTGTTTTGGAAATTCTATTTATTTATTTATTTATTTGTGAAATGTTATTTTTATGTAATTATTTGTTTGTTTAATAGCAAAATCTCATTGGACTACCTGCCATTCCTACCGTGGGGGAATCAGCTCTTGGAATTTAAAGTCCAAAAAGTTACCACTGTCCCATCGAGAAATGTTTTGTTTTAAATCTATTACAATTGTTTGCCTTTTCTTGTAGATTTCAATCACTGTTCTGTTTTTATTTTGTATGGTTTTCTTACAACCGCATCCTTTCTTAAAAGCTTTAACCTGGAGTTTTATTTTATAAAACAACAGATTTGACTTTGTTTTGATTAAAAACACCGATATTTTTATTGTGTTTACACATCGTGACGTAAAATGAAAAGATATATATATACATTTAGTTTTTGATTATTTTTTGTCACTCATTCAAGCAATTAGTTAAGCTTAAAAGGCTTCGTGTAAACAAACAACGGTCACATAGAAACGAACTTTCATTCATTCGAGTGCAAAATGAGCTAACATTTCTAACCCTAATAATGTTTCAAGGGAAAAAAATATATAAAAATTAAAATGAAATATAAAGTGATAGATCAAGCTTTTTTTGCAAAGTGAGAAAATCGGAACAGTAATTGTAGCGGAAGTTTTTAAGAAACGTCGTTTCTTCTAACAACATATACTCTTCAAAACAAGAAACGCAAAAGGGATATTTTTGTTATTTTAAAGAGAAATATATGTAATAACGTAACAAGCTCAGAGTATGTGATGTTACACGTGTTAAGGCACTGATTATTAGACCAAAATGACAATAAAATTTGTGCACTTTGAAATCGGAGGAAAACATCGGATTTTTCACCAAAATGCATGCGTGCACAATAAATTTGTTTGAGAGATCTGCATGTTCTGCAAGTGCAACATGTGCAAAATCCCTATAAAAGTGACGGGTTCTAGGTTTCCATAGCTCAGTGTTAAGCCACCGACACGCAATACAGTTACGCCAAGACTGACTGAAGCACAACGAAACAACGCCATTGGTCGCTTGGAAGCAGGCGAATCTCGATCAGATGTTGCCAGAGCTGTGAATGTCCACCCAAGCACCATCACAAGGCTATGGAATCGTCACCAACAACATGGATCAACTCGTGACCGTCCACGATCTGGCAGACCTCGTGTGACCACGACCGCACAAGATCGCTACATCCCGTTACTACACCTTCGGGATAGGATCACCACTGCGACGTCTACTGCCTCAACCATACCAGGGCTGCGTAGGATTTCCGATCATACCGTACGCAACCGTCTACGAGATTCTTAGGCCCCATGTGCAACCCATCATGGTGAACGTCAACGACGTTTTTCAACATGACAACGCCCGTCCTCACACAGCCCCACTCACCACTGTCTTCTTGAGACACCACAACATCAACGTTTTTCCCTGGCCCTCCAGATCACCAGATTTAAACCCCATCGAACATCTTTGGGACGAGTTGGACCGACGTCTGCGACGGCGACAACCTCAACCACAGACTCTACCTCAGCTTGCAGCAGCTTTGCAGGCTGAGTGGACAGCTATTCCACAGGATGTGATTTGTCATCTCATCGCTTCCATGGGCAGGAGATGCCAAGCAGTTATTGATGCTCACGGGGGGCATACTCGTTATTGACGTTGAGTGACGTTAAACTTCACCTAGTGAGCGTGGACTTCGCCTTTGCAGACTTTGGATGTTCAGCAGTGAATGTGCAAAGTTTCACACATGTCATACAGAACTACCCGGAATAAACTTGTTAACAATTTGTCGCATATTTTGCCTTTTGCGTTTCTTTTTTTGAAGAGTATATTATCGAGCTAACTTTCATCACATTATTTTAGTGTCTAGACCAGCTATGTTGCCCGGCATGGCTAGGTGGGTTAAGGCGTTCGACTCGTAATCTGAGGGTCGCGGGTTCGAATCCCAGTCGCACCAAACATGCTCGCCCTTTCAGCCGTCGGGGCGTTATAATGTTCGGTCAATCTCATTATTACGTTGGTAAAAGAATAACCCAAGAGTTGACGGTGGGTGGTGATGACTAGCTGCTTTCCCTCTCGTCTTACACTGCTAAATTAGGGACGGCTAGCACAGATAGCCATCGAGTAGCTTTGTGCGATATTCAAAAACAAACAAAACCAGCTATGTTGGCTTAAACAGGAGGAGAATCATAAAAACTCTGAACAGACCAACTCCCATTCGAAGGTGGGAATAAAGAGTTTCATATTATGTTCGTACAAAATTTACGCAATTCACTTATATGAATGTTTTCCTTAGGAACATGCTAAAATCAAAACTAAATGTATGGAAAGAACTAAAACAAATTTATTCTCTAAAACGTTATGCGTGAAAAGAACTAATACAAAGTTATTCTCTGCAACGCTATACGTGGAAAGAACGAATATTTATCTATTCCCTGAATCTCTACGTATGGAAAGAACCAATGCAAATTTATTATCTAAAATGTTTTTATTTCATAATGCAGTTTTGTCACCTGGCAACCGGTGCAGCATCTGGGTGGCAAAGAGCCAATATTGCACTTTTCGTTTAATTGTTACTTCATACAGAGTCGTTCCTTATATTTACATAGTTGCCAATAAACATTAATCACATTATTTTATTGATGAACAATGATTACATAGTCTGCTTGTAATATCAGGTAGAGACAATACGTTGCATGAAACCCTCTAAATAGATTAATTTTCAGCTTTCCGTTTAAAATTCTTTTTTCTCTCTTTGCTCGACTCGTAATCCGAGGTACTCGGGTTCGAATCCCTGTCACACCAAACATGCTTGCCCTTTCAGCAGTAGGAGCGTTACAAAGTTACGGTCAATCTCACTATTCGTTGGTAAAAGAGTAGCCTAAGAGTTCGCGGTGAGTGGTGATGACTAGCTGCCTTCCCTCTAGTCTTACACTAATAAATTAAGGACGGTTAGCGCAGATAGTTTTCGTGTAACATTGCGCGAAATTAAAAAACAAACAAACTCTCTCTCTTTCTGTGCGCATGCGTGTATTATATTTTGACTATCTGTGGAAGAAGCTAGTCAAAATGATGAAATTGAGCAATTAGTAAAATGGTGAAAAACACTTATGAAAATGTTTTCGGTCCATAATTGTTTGTCTTGAATATTCGCGCAAAGCTACACGAGGGCTATCTGCTCTAACTGTTCCTAATTTAGTAGTGTAAGACTAAAGGGAAGGCAGCTAGTCATCACCACTCACCGCCAACTCTTGGGCTACAACAAGTATGCGATCTAGTAAGAGAAGTCTAAGAGTTATCGGAGGGTGGTGCTAACAATTTCCTTCCCTCTAATCTATAACCTCCACATTATTGACGATATTACAAAATATATCTCGTGTATCTTTGTACCAAATCCGACAAACTAAGAAATTAAATATATGATATATTTTTTCATATGATATATTAAATTAGTGTTATTAAAGATATAAATGTGTAGCCCATTCTGTATATTAATCTGGCGTATGTTGAATAATTATGTAATGTATAATGTAAAAGAAAATGTTGTGTTTAAGGAAATCTACGAAATAAATAGTTTTCTTGGCATGTATCCAACATTTGTTTACGTCTCAACAAATGTACGTTTATTAAGTAACATTTATTAAAAATTACTTATAAGCTCACATCATGGAAAACAAATCGATAATTCATTTGTCATTGACCACACTAGTCGAAAATCTAACGTTTGAAAAGTCATTACTTGAATACCTAACAAACCAGATGTTCAGAAAAATCACGTCTTCCTACATAATAAAAATGAATTCACAGGAAATTCCAGGGTATAAGCTAATAATCCAGAATGTAGTTAGAAAAAACGACTTAAGAATACCGAACCAAACGCATAGCACAATAACACAGCTATCTCTTGTACTTTTAATGTCAAGCATAGTCAAATAACCATCGTTACTTATCAAAGTGAAGAAGTAAAGTATTGAATCATAAAACAGGTAATGGTAAAGGAGTTAACTGTATTAATTTTTTATAATTATTAGCAGGAATTGTTGAAGCATGTATATAATGGTTCCGTTAGATTTTATAGATATGTCATCATCTGGTCCTTATGTGTATATGAATTAAAACAAAGTGAATATAACTCATAAAGCTGTGTAATCAAGTTGAACGTAATGAGATTAGTTTATCAGTTATAACTAATATATATTAAGTAATGTACGTTGTATTATTTGCATGGATCTCTCTGACAAAGAGATATCTAGCTACGTTAAGGAAAAAAGGGTAAGGCGTGCTGTCGGCCAAATTAGAATGAGTTGCACGTCACTAGGTTTCCTTTGTCGCTAAATGTTCCGTGGCTTCCAACAATTAATTAGTTATTGTTTGTGTACGTTAACGTTGAATTAGTAAAATAAATCAAGAGAATTTTTTTAAAGATAGCAGTGATGTTTAAACTATCCTTCACCAGTTTGGTAAATATAAATAGAACGGTTTAACTCTGCAATATCCTATTTCCCTCACTTTTGAATGTATGAATTACTTCATGTACATTTGCTTGAAACATAGTCTTTTGTGTGTTCAAAAAAGATAGGAACGACATAATTTGTCTAAAACTGGTAATACATTGTCTCACCATTTTAGTTACACACCTTTATTAAGTTAATGTATGAGGAATAGCTCACCTAGACTGGCATGGCCAAGTAGTTAAGGCACTTCACGCGTAATGTGGGGGTCGAGGTTTCGCATCCCCGTCGAACTAAATAGACTTGTCCTTTTACCGGTGGGGGAGTTATAATGTGACGGTAAATCCAACTTTTCGTTGGTAAAACAGTAGCCCAAGAATTGGCGGTAGGTGGCGATAACTAGTTGCCTTCCCTCTAGTCTTACAATGCAAAATTAGGGACGGCTATCGCAGATGAACCTCGTGTAGGTTTGCGCGAAATTCAAAAACAAACAATAATTCACATGTCGAAGGAAAACGTCCTCTAAAAGTTTTTATTTGTTTTTGATGTGTAAAGCATGTGCGGGATGATGACATCAAATAAAATGTCCGAACAAAACATTGTTCTATAAATAACGTAATGTTATATAAAGAAAACATCAACTAAATCTGAAGATAGAAAAACAATGTTACAATTAACATTTAAAGAGCAAGTAAAAGTATATTGGTGAAATGAACGAGCAATATATTAACACTAGAAACTGATGAACCATGTTTTAGGTGAAAGAGAATACTTAAAGTTCCATTGATAATTAGAAATATAACTCTTTAATTCTATTTATTTTAGATCTTGTTTTTATTGATTATTAATGCTTCTGAATAATTTATTTTTTAAATGTTTATATTTTAGAAAGTATGTAAGAGAGGAACCATCTTTAACTTGCAGTGTCTCACAATAATTGTATCTAAGTTTTTAAATATACATTTATTCATTAGCATCTCCGACTTGCACCATGAACTCATGCATAGTAGGGGTTCTCTCACACAGTGTTGAAATTAAAAATGAATGCACTAAGAGTTTTTTGGGTTCTGGTAAGTTTAAGTGATATTTTGATTGGTTGGTTGGATTGTTACTGTTGCTATAGTTTTAACTCTAAAAGCCTTACTCATTAATAATATAATCAGTTCAGCTGTAGAATTTGTTAATTCTCTCGTTGAGACCCGAGTGGCTCAACGGTAAACCTTGAAACTAACGACGCTAAAAATCAGGTTTCGATACTCTAGGTGAGCATAGTCCATTGTGTATCTTTGTGATCATCAACAACCGCGCCAAAACACCCCACACTTCTCTTGTTACTTCATTAGTGTCATTTAATTAATGTTTTTGAAAAGCTGCCAAGGTACTGCTGTGACTATCCATCTTATACAATTGGTTAAAGCTAGTGAAATGGAGTTTGGAGTGAATAATATCGGTGTTTACTTCACCTAATGTAGTATTGTTCTAAGAAGGTCGAGTTCCGTAAAGTATACCAAATGCTTATAATATCCTATGAACATTGTTCTGAATTAATTATGTTGATATTGTTAGGCATTGCTTTTTATATACTTTACACTGGTTTATGCCCTATCGAAATAACTTAAAAAGTGTATAATTACATATGGTTTTACTCTTAAATAAAGGGCATACTTGTGAATATTATACAACACTGAATTATTCATTATTATTTTCTTCCGAAAAGGAAAAGTGATTTTAAGTCGGTTCAGCGTTAATTTAAGATCTTATTTGTTTTAAGCTTCGTCTTTCCAAACACGAGAGTTGAACATTCAGGATATTCTACTGGTACATAAGTATGCTCATTTATTATATAACTTATAGCCTGAATAACACAAGGTGCAATGTGAACAATCTTCAAACTTATTCTGCTTTTGACACAGTCTGCAAATAAGATATTTTATGGTAATACGATTATTGCTAAATATCGTATATCTTGATGTAGGAAACAGTGCATCTGTTGAGTTCCATCTAATATAAATTATGTTTCTTTCAAAAACACGACGTTTACAGAATTACATTATATTTTCAAACTTACATTTAAAGCTTTTACATGAATGTTTGGTCCGCTTCAGGAGATAATTGTTAAAACAAAAGCAGTTAACGAATCATTAGTCATCTCATTTCCAGTTTGAGTTACCGGATATTACTGGAAGGAGAATTATCGTTATTATATTGACAGTTGTTAATGAAGATTTTAATGTAATTTTCAAATGAATAAAAAATATTTATGTACCGTTATTACAACTAAATTAGTCTATAATGACTTCTAAAATGACAGTAAGTAGGCATACAACGATTTATAAGTATAATAAAGTCATTTATTTATAGTGGAACATGCTACCTGTTTTCATTGGATACTGTTCTGCATTCTTCTTTAGATGAAAGAACAATGTTCTATCGAAACACGTAGTATGTTGCACCATAATTAAATCATTTCACTACGCTGATAAATTGTTGTATGTGTATCTGTAAGTATATTAGCACAATGTGCTTTCCTATTCAAATAGACATCTGAAATGATGTTATCCAGTCGTAATGAGTCACGAAATCATAGATGAAAATTAGTTATCACCATAAAAGAAGGAATGCTTTCCGATATACTTTTAGAAATGACTCTAATCTTCAAAAAAAATTACACTAATTTTGAATTTTTACGTTTTTTCTGTACCACAAAAAGATGTAATTTAAATTTGTTACGAGGTTGGTTCAATTATATATATTACATTTAAAATATACATTTACGTGGTGCCTAAATAATGGAAAGAATAAAACTACTTCACATTATGCCACTGATTATAAATCACACCGTTATAGAAATTTTACTGGAATGTTTCTGTGAAATATTCATCTTTATTTTCTACGATATATTGGTTTACTATCACAAATAAATTACACGCATCAAATAAACTTGACACATAATGAATTAGTAATGTGAAAAAAAAACACATAAAGTAAGACCACCTTTTCGTTTGCAAAGTAAGTGCACCCACAAAGTAAGACCTTTGTGTTGTAGAGGGTGTATTCGTTCAGACTTAAAAGAATGTAGGGTTTGACAGCATATATAAAATATTAGTAGCTAGTATTTATTATTACGTGAATGAATAGAAGAGCTTATGGCACTAAACATTAAGATAAAGCACTGGAATCTGTAGCAATCCTCTATACTTATTTTACATACACAGTCATGATTCATTTGCTTGTTAAAAATTTCGTATTTCGTTGGATCATAAAAAAAGTCGATCAATAAATCAGAATATCGCGGCTTTGAGGCCGGAATTTCACTTAGTTGCCTCTTTTGTTTTACTTCCAAACATATCATTGAGTGAGAAAACGTTTGTAAGTCTTGTGTTTTTCAAATGTACTTGAACATGATCATATAATCTGAGATTGAGAACCAACTAAAATATCAACAAATATAAGAGGAATTCTGCTTAAAAAGCATGTAAAAGCATGTAAATTATAGCAAGAAAGTAATCATACACTTGAAAATCGAAACATTTGTAAAAAGATTTTAAAATCATTAACTGATGTTGGTAAATGAGTTACTAATGGCCTATATGATTTTTGTTTGTTTGTTTTGGAATTTCGCACAAAGCTACACGAGGGCTATCTGTGCTAGCCCTCCCTAATTTAGCAGTGTATGACTAGAGGGAAGGCAGCTAGTCATCACCACCCACCGCCAACTTTTGGGCTTCTCTTTTTCCAACAAATAGTGGGATTGACCGTCACATTATAACGCCACCACGGCTGAAAGGGCGAGCATGTTTGGCGCGACCGGGATGCGAACCCGCGACCCTCAGATTACGAGTCGCACGCCTTAACACGCTTGGCCATGCCTATAAGAAGAAAGTAATATTAAACTACTAGATAAATACATTTTTACAGTTGCATGCCAAAGAAAAAAAAAAAAAGAGTTCGAACATAACGAAATGAACGCGTAGTCGAACATCTCGGACTTTCTAGAAAACTTAGTATTCTCAGATGCTATAGAATAATCGGGTAGAGCGATAATAACTTAGTGGGTTGTCTTGACGTTTACAAAAGGCATGCTAGGCAAAACTAAAATATTTTTTTTATTTATTAGTGAGTTTGTTACAGTTAATTTATTATGAAGTAACTCAGTTTAGTAGTTTAGCACTATAGATTTTGAGTTTTTGTTTCATTTACAAAAATTAG
Organism: Tachypleus tridentatus; assembly: GCF_004210375.1. NCBI lineage: Eukaryota > Metazoa > Arthropoda > Merostomata > Xiphosura > Limulidae > Tachypleus > Tachypleus tridentatus. The sequence continues at coordinate 92,783,488 of NC_134837.1, forward strand.
CCTAAACACGAGAACATTAGAAAGGAGGGTGACTATTTCACGTTGTTTTTGGAATTAGGATTATTTTATTGCTAATTCATGAAATTCTGTAATCAAAGCCTACCCTTGAGGTAATAAACGTGTGGATTCAAGTTAGACACCAATTTCAAGGGGGAATCGAAATTGACATAGCAATTAACAGTTCTTTTTAATTTTACTGGAGCAGAGATAACGAATAAAAAATTCAAAAGGCCAAAACTTTGACAGGACCAGCTCTGAGTGTAAGTATAAAACCTGTATTCGAAGAAGTTAAATGCTTTCATTATTGGTAAGTAGAACGTGGAATGGACTTTGCACTATTTGTTTGTAGAATAATCCAAAATTACCTTTCCAAAAATGAAAACCATTACAACACTGATGTCACAAATGAAATTACTTTGTAAAATAAAAGACAAAAGGCAAAAAAACTTCAAGATCATAAGGTGTTTTTATATGAGATCGATAATTTGTTAGAAATGAGGAAACAGTGAGGAGATGTTCAAGATGAAAAGTATAGGGGTTTTAGTGAGGAGAGTTCTATAAAAATCATTAAATGATAGAAAATTAAAATATCTGAGAACGTGACAGAAATATTAAATAAAATCAAACTGATGGAGATAGTGAATGAGGAGTAGGTCAAGAAGAAAAGTACAGAATTTTAGAAGGGAAATTACGAGAACAATTCAGAGAAGAATTACAAGCAAAAAAATCAATTTCATCAAAGAAAAATATGAACTGTACAAGAGGATTATACCAGCAAAATCAAATAAATATGAAGAAGGTCAGTGAAGTGCTGAAAGATCATGACATTTATATCAGAGGAGCTACAGAAGATATACAAAATGATATTAACTGTAGAAGTATACATCTGTAAATGGAACTGGTAAATCAAAGGATCAAATCAACCACATCTTTCTCTTCATCCAATCAAAAACTCCAAACTCGATCATTAGCTATGTCATTTAGAACAGGAGAATCAACTTACCCTATAACTGTTTCTACCACAGATATTCCAGCTATTAAGGAAAAACTATTTCATCTACACCTTATTTCATCAACGCTTGCAATTTAGCAGACTTATTGAACAACATACTACAATCGAAAAACCATTAGACCATGAATAAAAGGTACCATGGAAAGCTTATAAAACACAATTTTAAATATTTCGATTGTGCATGGGTGGAGTAATAAATAGCAAGTTACACTCTTTCCTCCATGTTTAAAACTACCAGATTTAACAGCATTAAGCAACCTTCCATCAGACCTACCAGACCATTCCTCGGTGGTGCAGCGGTAAGTATACGGATTTACAACACTAAAATCAGTGGTTCGATTCCCCTCGGTGGGATCAGTAGATACCCCTATGTAGCTTTGCTGTAAGGAAACACACACACCCTACCAGACAGTGATGGCTATCTTATAAAACAAATTTGGGAGTCACGTCAGAAAAAAGTTTATAACGTGAAGTTTAGGAACAAAAGAATAAGCAATGGTTAAAGTTTCAGTTAACCTGCTGACAATATAGAAAAGCTTGCCTATTATCTCCAGACAATCCACATAAAATGTGGATTTCTAAGTACGTGAACTCTTCATAAATGTCATAGTGAATGGTAATACGGGAATTAGTCTAAAGCAAAGTGTACGCTGGGATTCAATTAAAGTTTAAGATAAGCAAAATCACAATAAAGTAATTATAAATTATCAGGTAAAGTAATACTGAAATGTCATCTTCCTCTTTTAAAGGTTTAAAAAAAGCTCAAATGATTAATTAGACAATTATTAACTCAGAGTAGAAGACAAATTTTACCTGCAATTCAAATGGAAAATTCTCAGTATCTGCACACAAAGCATTTAATTAGGTAACTGTTTATTTAGAAAGGAGGAGGAATATCAAAGAGCTGAAAGTTTTTCAGTTGTAAATTAAAATACCATAACGCTAAAACTACAAATACCTTTAATAAATAGAAACTGTTTCCCAAGAACAACAGATAAAAGGAATCTACTATAAGAATAGAAAACCTGTACGCTGCATTACGGTCTATGACACAACTATTAATAATTAACAGGATACGAAATCCTGGATATAGAAATATTTTATTTTTCCCATGTGAAATAAAAGTGCATCGATGAAAAAAATTCCATGATTCAATGAATTAGTTGGTAGAAGCATTGCAGTGCGTTTATTGATAATAGATTTACAGCCACAATTCTTAGACATGTTTTAGAAGTGAAAGCTGGAAAATTGCCTAAGACAAGAAGCGACAATGTGTATTGGTATAAACAGCAAATGAGTGGTCATGACTTTCAACCAAGGGGTAGTTATAAATTATACTCATCACGGAAATACTTTCAGTACAATGTTATGTGTGAGTAATTTACACAGTGTAAGAGTGTGGGTTTTGAATATTCTCTCTGAAGAATTATAAATAAATATGGTGACAAACAACCTTTAAAGAATTCCACTAAGGAATTCCTGGACACTACACACAAATAACAGCATCAGAGGTTAAACTTCAAGCAATAATCATATTGGCAGCACACAATAACAAGAAACACCCATCTGAAGTGCATCAGAGCAGTGTCTAAAAGAACAGTCTAAAACAAAGGTCATCCACAATTTTCGCCTATGAAGGCTCATCACGAGGAGCATAGATATTTCTTTAGCTTTAGAAAAACGTTTACCAGAAGTAGGTCAACTTGTTGAATAGCTCGAGGGTGTAATAGAAACCCCTTCCAAAATACAACCAGCTATGCAACCGCCAGCATATTCTCTCAAACACTTACAAAAGAGAAAACCTCCAGTGACAGAAACAAACATTGATAAAGGACAAGAGATCATCCTATTTTTGAACAAAAACATGAAATTGCTTGACATTTTACGGATATTAAATAACTCAGCGAGTATTTTCTTTGGTGTTTTTAAATTTATTGGACTGTGATTAAACTTAATGATTGGATTATTGTAACGATGTTTTAATCATGAAGAACTAGTTTATAAATTGACAGGACTTTACATTTGATTAACCATTTGTTTCTTTTTTGTGATTTGATTGTTCAAAGGACATCACAATGCATGGTACGAGAAGTGCTTAAGATAATATGTTTCCTAATTTAGGTGTTTGCATTAATGTTAAATAAGAGAAGTTTTTACACCATGAACTAGACGTTTAGCATAATGTGTGTGACTTTTTTAATGATTACGAAATGATTTAAACTACATAGAATATGTGTTGCTTGATGTGGTTAACTAATTATTAAATCATGCACTAAGTTAGTTCAGCACTACGTAAATTTAGAATTTATTATGTCACAACGAAGAGTGTGAAATATAAGAAGTACCATAGAGACGAGAAAACAAGTAACTATTTAGCTTTATTTGTGAAGTTAGATTATCATTCATTTGTGAAACCATGTATGTGTAAAACTGTTTCATAAAATAATAAAAAAGCTTTTGTTATCATTCACTGAAATGGAATTTACAGTATTTTTACTATCTAACCCTAAAGAGAGAGACAAACAATAGAGATCATTACAATAGTAACTGTAGTGTATATGAAGAACGAAGTAAACATTTTTCTGTGCATTGCATTTCTCAACATTTTTCAGGATACAGGTTAACTGTAGTTTTACATTTTACAATTAGCAATACTATAGTCTTCTCCGAAATGTTTGCATATTCTGTAACAAATAAGATCATTATTATTAAAATAGAATATAAATACACTTAGCGCTGTTAAACTGAAAAATACATCTAACTTATACAAAAGATAGTGTGTTACATGGTGTCATTCTTGATTTCTCGAACCAGGAAAGTCATAAAATCTAAAATGCATCTATCCAGTTAGAAAAGATCGATTACTAGCTGTCCATTATGCTTTTAATGACTGGGTGCAAGGAGCCATAAGGTGAGGTTCTGTCAAACCCTATAAGTGTAATGAGTATTGGTAAATAAAGACGTAGTATAGGATCACCTAGCCTAGAGCCAAGTGCATAAAATTTATCAGGAAAGTAAAAAATATTATCCTATTTTAAACTTAAATCGTTTCTCAATCAATCTGTTTTCTGCTATATCACTAAAGTGTTTAATAAAAAACAAGCCTCTTTAATCAATGGAATCTATAAATTAAAAAATCAACAAATATTTTTCTATTTTGTTGTCTATAGATTTCGTTTTATACTTTCAGTACGCAAACTAACAATAATATTAGGTTATACTACAATGCATTGTTTTTGTATATTAGAAGCTGTTAATCTAATTTATTTTTATCGATAACTACTCTATGAATACGTCACGAATTCATTTCATGAATTACTTTAATTTTGATTAGCTGACAAAGCCATTTACCAACGTTTGATTGCCTCAACTGCACTTTGTAACAGGCTTACTATTATATATTTATTTTAATATCGATGTTTGTGTAAGTTAAATTTATTTTTAGAAATGCATGCAACTTATCCTGTTAAGTGTGTACTGCAAAATTCCCGCCTATTCCCTAAATTTCTAAATTTTTCGTGTGTAAAAATCATTAATATATGTTTTACGAAAGCACTAGCGTATTGTTAAGCCAACTGAAATATTTAGAACCTCGCTTTAACGTTTATAAACCAGCAAGCTAAGTGACAGTATATATTGTTGGTTTGCTACATTTTGATATACTATAAATCTCGGAAACTGTAATGGGGAAACTACAGCTACTTGATCATGATATTTACAGATTTCGAACATTACAAACTGATGAACTTTCCCGGATTAACATCGAACGTCAGTATTTTACGAATACATCATATAACTTCAGTGGTGAAAACTCATATATGACCAGTGAACAGCGATCTCACTTCCCATTAAGCGAATTATACCTACATCAACTCAAAATTAATTCGCTCCTTCTGTAAAATATTCAGTTTCAGACCAGATAGAAGTGTCAATATTGTTTGTATGTTTGTAAAACTTTTATATACAAGTCATTATTTGTAATAACTGTTATAATAGATTGTATTATTGCTTGTATATTAAAATATATTTGTTTTAAGAAAGAAAACTGTATGTATCAATTTTGTTGGCAAATATCATAAATTTGATACTATCGACATAATCGACTTCTAAATTTAAATTAAATTCAGTAGTTTCAGGCCATTTAAAATCGAAATACATAACATAATAAATTGAAGGCTCGTTCGAGATAAATTATGATACATAATAATGTATTTTTCTCAGTTAGCTATGAGATCTAAGGTTAGTTTATAGTACGGAGTAGGAGTGGTAGTACTTGTTCTGTCATTTTTGACCAGCTATACTCTTGTGTTATCTTTAAAATCTACATATGTAATTTATATAATGAGACAGAATCAAATGACGTCATTAAGATAATTAGCACAGCAAACAATTTTATCATAAAGATGTAGAATTCATAATTTCATCTCTTACAACAAACCCTATCAAAACACATTGTGACAAATTATAACATCAAATTATTATAAATAGTTTCTGTAGCTTATTAGCACTTGATATCAAACTTCAGTACTTTGTTGATCCTCCTAGTACTCTATTAACCACCATAAGACAACATGACATGCTGTCGATCAAGTTACTGAAGTAATCCACCATGATTTCATGCCGATTTATCATTAGAAAGCGTTGCAACTCAGCTATAGTTGCTTTGTTAAGGTCGTTATTAGAATTTTTTGGCTCTGTTCTGCTCAACTCAATGGGATTATAATCTGGAGACTTCGCTAACCATGGTTATCTTTTAACGACTGACTGGTCAAGATAATCCTATACAGTACGTGTACTGTGGGCAGTAGCATTCTCATCCTTGAACATAAAGTTACTACCAAACCTTGCCCTATCATATGGCAGAAATTGTCTCCATGTGATGCCTGTATGAGTCACCATTGATGTTTTCCTGGGGAATTTGAAGAACAGTTTTTCACCATAATGAATAGCTACCCAAACATGTACTACACCACTCCTTGTGTATTTCTTGTGGGAAAGACAGTCTTTCTCCTCTGTTCTCTAGGCAAACAACAAAACCAAATCCTACTATCAGCTTTATAGATCAAGAAAAAGAACTCATCTTTAAAGATAAAATAACACCAGTGTTCTAAATGTAAATTGGCATGCTGCCTTACCTAAGTAAACGGAACAGTGGTGAATTCTGGTCAATGTCCGTTTTCACATAACCCTTCTTTTAGAATAGCATTGTTTTGTCAGTCTACTATTCACTGTTCTTCTGTATACCTGGAATGAATGTGTTCATACCATTCCTGTCGTAGGTGTTGCAAGACTTCTTTTGACCTTGACATGTTATTCTGATCAAAACCTGGTCATGTCGAGCACTAAGTTCTCAGCGTCTACCGGAAAACTTTCCTGTAATAACGTTTCCTGTAGTCTAATAACATTTCAGAATTCTTGATACAGTACACTGTACCCCACTGTTCTAGCAATGACAGTTTGCATCACCTCATTTCTTGACAGTCGAACAATTTGACACCCTATAACTTCTGCCACGTGACAAAGAATTACTTTATACCAAGTGTAAAGAAATTGTCTGAACAAAGTATTGTTCTGCTTCGAAAAATATTTTACTAAAAGGGACATTTTGTATAATGAAGTTATTGTCTACATGCATGCATAGTTATTGAATAAATTATTATGCAGTAACAGAGAAGGTAGTGTATAATCAGACAAGCATGCAGTAGTTGTTATTCTAGTTGTAATGAGCATTTGTTTGTCAAAACATACCTTTTTGAAACAGTAGGTAAAAAATTTGGCCAAGACTGTATAAAGGTATACAAAAGGAAATTTCGGATTAATTAAGGTACCTCGACAATATAATTAGTTTAAATGAAAATAGATCTCCTTGTTCTAAGAATAATGGGCAACAGTAAATTATTTGTTACAAAAATTTGTAAATTAGTAAAAGGTTGATGGAAGAATGTCTCATGCTCTTTAAGGAACCGGAAAATAGTAGATGAGAATATAAAACATTTTTATTACAAGCGACAACGAATTAAAAAGTAGCTATGGAGTAAATGAATATATTTTCTAATAAGCTAAAAATATAAAGGAAATAAAAATATAAGATTGGATTTTTCACTGAGCTTCAAGTAATTGCTGCATTTTCGGTACGTCTTCGTATAGAACGACACGAACATTAGGTTAATACGCCAGTTGTTTGCAGCTGTTTAGGCAAATTGTGTAGTTTTTCCAGACAGAGATGTTTCTTGATTATATTGTGTAATTTTACATTTCCTAGGGTATGAAAATGGCTTTATCCACTGCTTTTCTTTTTTTCTCTATGTTCGTAAATTCTCATTTGTTACAAGACACCTGAAAATTGGGGAACGAAGTATTGCAGGCCTTTCCCTGTATGGTCTTGCTGCCCCAAAACGATCCATTTTCTTTTAATTTCAGTGCCGTTAATTACAATAGATGTCATATTCTTATAAATTCTACATCCCCAATCATAACACATGATAATTGTCTGAGTGTATGAAAAGCTTATGTTGGAAAGAACTGTTATATACCCTTCACAAAAATCATATGTTTTCGATAGCATGACACAACTTATTTAATACTAAAAAATTTTTCTTCTCTTATATCTCGTTTTACTGCAAATTTATATTTGCTGTAGTTATTACATAATATATTAATTTGCTTATTAAAATCGTTTTGAAGGAAAATTTTCAATCTTCTCTAGTTAGAAAATATATTTCTAAATCTTTTATCAGTTCGTGAGCATTAAAAAAAACATACATACATCCAGCTTTGGTAAAAACAAATACACATGAACGAAACACACAATTTTTTACATTTATAAAATTTCTTGATTCATATTCTAATGCCTGTATTACTTTTTTAAAAAACTTGTTTTGATCACTTCTCTATTACTTTGCTCATATAGTATTTTGACTTCTTAAACAACAGTGTGCTTTTGTTATTCTATGTGAGTTTTAAAACAAGGGGCATGAACATCTTTTATTGCACTGTATTAATTTTTAATTTGAAATGTGACGAAAGCGACTGCCTAAGTAAAACATTATCGTCATTAAGATAAATAAATTTGGATAATATAACATTAATAATATGTGGGTATTATTTTAGATTCGTATTAACAAGATATGTAGACGGACGGAAGCTCAGTCTTTCTAGATCGATATGCTATACGGAGTTTAATTTTCACCATATTCAGTCGTTTAAAGTTAGGATGTCGGTAAAAACCCACACATATCATAAACGTTATTTGAATTTTCAGCCATATATTTTTCTTTATATCGCAAATGGATGAATGTATGGATATACGAACTTCTTTAACCTGAAACGGGCCGTCTTTCATATTTATAATTCATGGAAGTTTCCAAGCCTCACGCCAATATATTGCTATTACCTAAGACTCGAATGACAAATCAAATCTATGAATCCACAGAACACACTTGGAAGTTGAATGTAACATATTGTATTGGGATATTTTATGCCAAAAAGGTGTATTTAAGTATGTTTATTAATTATTTGTTTATTAATTATTTATTTTTAATTATTTGTTGTTTTTAATTCGTTGTTTGTTGAGTTTGGACATAGCTTCTTTTTCTTAAAAAAAGTAAGTCTACGGATTTACAACGCTAAAATCAGGGGTTCGATTCCCCTAGATGGACTCAGCAGATAGCCTGCTATGGCTTTATATAAGAAAACAACTTTAAACACACTACATTTAAAAGTTACACATCAATAAAAACATAATCACATCCTCACCTACAGACCTACTAAACTATATGTTCTTGTTATGAGAAGAGTACTTTATTTGAAATTGTTATGTGATAAAGAAATTTTTGTTGAACATATCACAGTTGTTTTTCTAATTGTCTGAATCTTTTGTACTCAAAGTGTAAATTTTTATGGAAGTTTTTGTGGTGTCATTCAATAGGTGGCACAGAAGTTTTGATAACGTACATAGATACTGATATACACGCTATGACAACTATAGTAAGATACCAGAGCATAATCAGACATCAAAACATTATGCAATATAATATTTGTATTCAACATAATTCTCAACTGATCATCATTATATTTTCCACTGCCAACACATATTAGTTTATCTTTACTGTAGTTTATGTCATGTTTATCTTCGTTTGGAAGTTGCCAAACAAAGAAAAGTAAATACAAATCATTCTTCCAAAAGTCTCAAACAATCCATTTTCTTTTCAAAGTTAAACAAATTAAAACATTAAATTACGTTTTATTGTGTTTATTGATTATATATGATTTCTTCCAGGTAAAAGTCTAAACCGATTGAAATGTTTATTGATAATGGTCATTGGCCATGTACACTCAATCCCTATTGTAACTGATCCCCTCTGGTCGTAAGTCTAAACAGGTTAAGGAAGATTCTACTTCGATACAGATAGCAGTTGGCAGTCTGAATTGCTAAAAAATACGGCCTAATTGTAAAATATTAAACGAAGATACACATTCATCCTCTGAACGTATAAACCCACATAATGACATCTTAAGCCCCATGTGACGTTTCGAGTTTTTATTTTTCATACACAAACATAAAAACTTTAACGGTTTATCAACATAACAAATGAACCTTGTTTTAACTGCAACATAAATTTTTCACTTCATTGTAGTTTCCCACGTTAAATAAGAAATAGTGGATAATTATTTTATTCATTTTAGAAACCAACTTACTACAATATTAACAAGTAATGTTGTTTATTTACTTACAAAACATTTTTCTTTGTTTGTTGTTAATCTCAAAGTTACACATCGGACTTCGTGAGCTTTGCCTACCTTGGGTATCAAAACCTGATTTTAGCGTTATAAGCCCTCTGATCACAAATGCGCTACCATGCGGCAGTTATGAAAAGTCATAATAAAAGCAATAATTCAAATAACAGTAACTAGTGAACATTTTATTAATATAGCATAAACCATTCTTCTGATAAGAGAAACATTAAATTCAGTTAAGAGGCAGAGAAATAAGCCCAGCATAGACACGTGGTTAGGGTACTCGACTCATAATCTGAGAATCGCAGATTAGAATCCCCTTCACACCATACATGCTCACCGTTTCAGCCCGTGGGGGGCGTTATAATGTGACGATAAATCCAAATATTCGTTGGTCAAAGAGTAGCCCAAGAGTTGGCGGTGAGTGATGACGACTAGCTGTATACCCTGTAGTGTTACACTACTAAGTTATGGATGGCTGGTGCTAATAGCCCTCGTGTTGTTTTGCGCGAAATTTAAAAACAAACAAAGACCGAAAAAGTAAGCTACGACGAGTATTTTGATGAGATCAATTTGTTCCAAGACGAGTTCAGTAAAAAAAGAAAAGAAATATTTATATAAGTAGCACTCTAGATAAAAATAGGGGTATACAGAAGTAAAATACTTAATAAAACCATTTTACATAAATTGCTTGGTAGAAAATAGTAACATATTTGACATATTGTTTAGAATTAGAAAAATTTGATATACAAGCAAAGTAGTTTACTGTAAGAAATGCATAACATTATTGCAAAATCTCATATAGAAGATATAGTTACGTATATAATAATATCCAAGATGATGAAAATTTAGCTTCCATACAAATGTTAAACCTAGATTAATTAATTTTTTCTCTTCATTTATTATAAGTAGCAGATTGATTATAATAACACAGGCACCATTAACTATATGTTCTGCTAACACTATTATTACCTCTGATTATGCCCTAAGCTATCATATTTGGAATTATTTTCAGGAAAAGACCCTTTAGATTTAATAAGTTTTATTTACTAGTTTCAACGATTTTTCTCTTTAGTTGTAAATGTAATTTTATACTTTATTTTTGTTTAAAAAAGCAGTTCTAAAGGTTGATCTTGACGTTAATGTTTTCGCACTAACTGGAAGATTTATATCGTCTTATATTAAAATTATTTCACATATGCATTGTTTTTTTTTAATTTGGTATACATGTAACTTACAAGTCATTAAGCTAATGCTATACCTCTCACTAAGAAAACACCCATACAGAATCTGCCTTCTGTCTGATCCTAATGAGTTTATGAATTGTTGATTACGAATTTTCACAAAATCTGGCACATATGCAACTAGTTAAGATCTTTAACACGTTGAGCTGTCTTAAAGTAAAGAAAATGTTTAGTTCAAGAAAATATTCTAAAAATTTATAAAAATGATCCGGCGCAGCAGAGGAAGGTTGAAGTGAAAACTCTTACGAGGTAAATATTACTCTAACTACTTATCTACCTAAGCAATTCAGTTGGACCTGTATTATTGAAAACAATTTGTGGACAATAAACATGTTTCCTATGAGTAAAGCGAGAAGCAAAAAGACTGTTCATTGCTATCGAGTTCGTTCTGTTGTTTTGTTTGTTGTTGTTTTTTTTCATTAGAGTAGATTAAACATTGACCTGACATGACTTGGTGGTTAGGGGCGCTTAACTTTAAGGGTCGTGAGTTCAAATTCTCCTTCCCTACTATGCTTGTAGTATGTATGTGGATGTCGTCTGAGTAGGCCACCTGGGTTTAGAAAATTCTTGGCTTCAAGAATTATAGTCGTTATAAGAAAAAGATTACATTCAGCGCTACGTTAGTTAACAAGATATTGTCTACTTTAATTTCATTGTAAACAGTCTTGCTTAGTTAAGAATTAAAAATATCGTGCCAATGATTATGCCATCTAAGTTTTACACTTGTTAAAATTAAATTTGGTGTTTCTAATTGCTTGAAATAAATAAATTCATAATCATACGTCTCATATGTAAAATTTTAATCTTAATTAAAAATAGATTGATGAACTTAGGAATTAATTCAACAGTGACGATTATTCATATAATATTGTTTGTTTGTTTTTTGTTTCACAGCTTCTCTACTTTTTTATCTGTTATTTAATATTCGTCTTATTTCATTGTAAATCTCCATCGTTAGAGCTAACTCTATGATATAATTGTTCTTCCTTGTTCATCGTTGGTTGTTTGTTGTTGTTCTTTTACATAATAATTTATATATAAATAAGTTATAACATTAATATCTAGTAACGCGAAGTTTAAGTGAGCTACATATATTAGATTTGAAAATACTTAGATGCTATCAAAGTGCAACATTACAAACAATTTTCCATGTAGGTTAAAACTGCTTCTTCCGGATACTTAAGTATTCATAAAGAGCTTTATAGTTTTAAATGAGAATATAATGTAATCCGATATTTTCTGAGAGCTATGCTCATTTTGGTAATTATGTAGCCTTGACAAATTACACTTAGAGTACTGTAAATAAATATATTTAGTTTATTTTAAAATTACATAACTATTTTAAAAGATATTTCAAAACTTAATATAATTAAAAACTTTTATTAAAATTAATACTTGTGAAACAGACTTGGCGAAGACTTCCAAAATGTTATAGTTTACTGATTTCAAGAAACTTGTAATAATTTCACCCAATGCAATTTAACATTCTCGTTAAACTAAAAGCAATCAGTGACTGTCTTAGGTAGGGTGTATTGAACAATAGAAATTCAGTCTATCTTAAATCCCAGTTTGAAGAAGAAAAGAAAATTTTAGTGATGTGGTTCCCATACGCAACTGTTGTGTGTTCTTTAAAGAGTTCAAGTGTCTCGGTTCCACGAGAGGATCATCCACGTCCAGGTGGTTCTCTACTTATGTAAAAGAACATATACCGATAAAAACGTGTGAATGTTTCTAATATCGTCAGTACTTAGTATTTAGGAAGAACTGAATTTATTGTCCTTTGAAATTCTGACAAGTACAATCTGAGACAGCATGTGAACCAACAAATTTCGGTCCTTCTGCTTTTCAAATCATAACCGCGTTCCTTTACTTTTTACTCTCAAAGTGTTTAGGTTACTTAGCTTTATTTTAAAATTTATCGGTTGTTTAAGATATAAAGCTTGGACGTTTTTATGCCAAACTCACATTTTTTCGTTGCTGTTTGATTGTTCAGAAGATTGATCTGTTTTCATTATTAATGTAAATAAGAAACAAAGCCACTTTATTTAGTCTTGATGCACTTACGTTTCTTCATTATTCTCACCAATGAGTCAAGGAAAGCTGATGAAAGTTCACAGTGTATGGTGTTATAAAAAAACAACACCATTTTTGTTAGCATCCTATGGTATATTTTAATGTTTGTAGTTTACATCTTTTGATTATAAAATTATCCCTTTCCTAGCAGTCTTCAAAAATGTTTCTTGCTCTATTAACTTTTTTAGCTGCCTTAGAGTTTAATATATTATCAAATCAACTAAACAATCATACAAGTTAGACAAAATATACCGTCTTTTTAGGAAGAAGGTATGACTAAAATTATTTTGTTCTTAGATAACGTTGTTACCCTAATATGTATTCGTTTGTATTCATCTTCTTTCGATACAGACTGGAAGAAACATCGACAAACACAAAATGAGGAAAAAAGTAACTCCAAGAAACGTATTTAACCAACATTCAGTTTAAAAAAAATAAAATTTATTTTCTACTAATTAATCTGAATACATGAGTTAAACGTTAGTATTTGTTTAGAAAATAATTGTTAAAGAATTTTCAACAAGGTATGTAATTATCCCGCTATAAAAAACAGCCAAGTGATTCTAACTGGTATTATCTTTGTTTATATAAGTATTTTATTAGTTAGATTTAATTTGAAAGTGTATTCTGTTTCTACGGCTAGCTGTAGCCGTCCCTAGCTCTGAGCTACTGACCAGAGGGAAGGTGACCAGTCAGTACCAAATTAAAACTCATCATCCATGCGAATTAACTGACTGTCATTTTTATAACGCATTTACAGCTTAAAGTTTGGAGAATATTATACAGTATCCCACAAACCCAGCAAAAAACCCTTAAATCTAGAGATCTATCATATATTCACGCACACCTAAGAATAAAGTTCTGCTCATTCTTCTAAGTTACAAAGCATCTGGTGCACTTCAGACTAAATAATCCTTTCTATATAAATACCAGTGTGTAGCCTGTTAAAAATGACGGGGCAAGTACTATAACACCCCACACCTTTCTTAGCTTCTATAGTCACATTTCTTAGTTTAATAAAATAAATAAATTTACGAAATTGAGTTTGACCAACAAAGAGGTAAAAAAGAGTGCAATCGAGACAGTCAAACGTCAGTAAATTCCTTTGTGAGCCAATCAAAATTAAGATTTCATGAAATAAATTCGTGACGTATTCATAAAAGATTTTTTGGTAAAAGTCAGTTAGATTAACAACTTCTAATACATAAAAAATCTAATGGGTTTTGCTAACGCTACATTTCAATATTGGCTTCTGTGTCACGTAGCTTCGGAACGAAAATATGTTCTGTTGTTGTCGTTAGACTACATACTAAAATTATAAAATGAAGTGTATAGACAACAAAACTGGAAACATATTTATTGATTTCTTAATTTAGTGTCTTCGTTTATTAACGAGATTTGTTTTATTGAAAATATTGGTGATATAACAGAAAATAGCTTAATTAATTCAGAAACAATTAAAGTTTAAAGTTTAATCAATATTTTTATCTTAATAATACATTTTATCTACTTGGCTCTAGACTATGTAATCCAACACTATGTCTTTATTTTAAGTTTATTATAACATTACTCAATAAACTTATAGAAATTCACGACACCTCTTCACGGTCCTCTTGTACCCCCGTCACTAAAATCGTAATGAACAAACAGTAATTGAACTATTCTGTGTGGATAACTGCATTTTGACTTTCATTACTTCTCTTATTTCGAGATATCAAAGTGACACAACGTGACACATAGTGGATTTTATATAGGTTAGGTTCAACCGAGGGAGTTAATACTACGGTATAGTAATGTGCTATATTAACCGACATAAAGCATTAGATTGTTTGCTTGTTTTTTGCTAATAAAATTCATAAACTGTATACAATAAAAACATAATTATATTATAAATCATACGTGAAATCATTTTTTAACAAATACTGTAACGTACTATAATTTATATGCGACAAATCTCCTATTTATTATGTTACTTACGTAACATATTAAAATTTCAATTAACCAGACATTTTTATTTGAACTTAGAAGTTAATTGAATGTGGATTTGTATGAAAGATTGACACACACAATTTTCTTTCTTAACATAAACAAATTTTAATATACAAAAAATACAATTTATGATAACGGTTATAAAACCAGTTATTACAAGTAATTATTTACATACAAAAAGTTTACAAACTTACAAACAATATTCAGTCTTCTATTTAGTCTGGAAAAGAATATTTTATCGACGGTCCAGCGATTTAATTTTATGTTGACACTCATATATGCTTCACTTAAAGGAACGCTAACTAACTCTATTCTTGTTTAGCCCAACGCGGTTTACAAGTTTATTTTTTAGAAAGGAAGATAAACATCTAATGCTCTCGCGGAAATACTAATGTCTGACGTTAATTCTCTGAAGTTGAACGGTTCGTAATGTTGAAAAGCGTTTATCACCATTATAACTTCCAAGGCTTCTAGTATACTGACTGTATCAGACCAACAAAATTATAAACAACTATTCTCTCGACGTGTCGATTCATAAACGTTAAAGCCACATTCTTGAAAGTTCACTTGGCAGTAATATTCGAAGATGTATTGTTGATTCTTACACTTAAGAATCTTCTACAAATTTAGAGAAAAGGCGGTATTTGCGCAATATACGTTTAACAATATAAGTTACATACATTTCTAAATATAAACTGAAAAAACATAAATATTAAAATAATATTAAATCGATTACAATACAAGTTCAGTATTTCGTGATAATTTATTCAGCAAGTTATGAACGTAAATACAAATAATATAGAGCTTACAAATTTATTTTTCGTTGTTAAGATAAACATTACTTATCTGTGTCATTTCAAAACAGTTTGCCTAAAATAATCAAACAATAATTTTTATTTTACATAACCTGTAAAAAAATGACTTACGTAATCTGTAACATTATATCTATTTTACACACTGGCTTAAACCATACACATTGATAATAAATTCCCAGTATGTTTTTCTGCAAAGTAAAGGAATAGCTTTTTTTCTTTTTAAAGTTAATGAAGCCATATACAACCATCTAATTACAAAACAAACAATCATGTGTATATTCACATTTAGATATATATTGTATATGTAATTGCACAGATGTATACTTGTTAATATTATAATCCATGGTATATATATATTTTTTATATAATGCTTGCGTGTTAAGTGTTTTAAATATTTAAACCCCTGTTAGATAAATAGTTGCAATATTAGTGTCACTTTCAGTTCGAAAACTATTTTGCGAGAACCTTATACGTCTCTATATGGCACACAATAAATAGAAATGAACAGTGTGAACAATTATAACCCATCAGTATGTACATAAAACTCTTCTTATTGAAAATTGCATTATTTAAATTTTTTTTTAAATACAGAACATATTTTTTTTAAAAACTCGTTCTTCCCATATTCATGAGACAGTATACGCCAGCAAAGGGTTTCGTCATAGAACAATATAAATATATTTTCTCATGTTTTACACAAAATTCAGTCCCAAGAAAACGTATATCCATATAAACTGTCTCAAACTTTCTTATGGAATTTATCAGTTTTGTTTGATTGACCTCAATGTTTCAGTGGTTCAACTGTAAGTCAAAAGATTCATAACGCTAAAAAAAAACCGGGTTTGTTACCCGTAGTGGGTAAAACACAGATATCTCTTATATAATTCAAAAAATAACTATAAAAAATGTAGGCATAACCTACTAATGTCTTTAAAACTGTTAAACATTTTAGCATCTTTCAGAAAAATCTAACAGAATATGGGTGGTTGTGTGTAAAACGTATGTCACTCAAATTCTTTTCGATTTTAATAAATTTTCTAATATTGATGCATACCAATCGTTCTTTATTTTTTAACACGTACAAAGTTTTAGAAATGACACGTTTTAGATAGGTCTAGCGTAACCAGAAGTTGTTTGTATTTAAACAAGAAATATTTTCACAACATGAAATTACGCATTCAAACCTACAAGTCTAGCTCCACTAGTACTATGCAGAACATAGGGATTGAGACATATGCCTGAATATTCCAGAATATGCAAATTGAATATGCTTCTCGCTGTTAATCGGTGGTCTTAAAAGTTCATGGAAATCATTAAAATATTGAATCTGATCAAATTATTCGAAATCTCTCTAATATACATACGTGTGAATGATAAAATCTACAACATTAAAAAAATTGTGGAAACATTCACAAACTACTAAACTAAATTTTAATTTTGATTTAATAAATATTATCTCATAAATTGTTCATGTGAACTCGATTTGTTAATTCACATTTTATACGGTTCAACCTCCACATGTGACAGGCCTTCAAGAATGTTATTATTATTATGTATATTCATTAACCACATGTTCAATCCTGCCAGAGCATATGCAATGATTACCAAATAGCAGACAATATAAAACAAAGATATGTACATTTTTATCCAAATTGGATAAATTAACCTACATCAGTATACTATGAACGAAATGTATGTTGGTTTTGTAACAACTCTCTTACTTTTATACTACAGGGTGTTCGGAAAGTCACTGTGCAGTTTTGTCTGTTAATAAATATATAAGTGCACAGTGACTTTCCGAACACCCTGTACTTGTTGCATATTGTAGTCAATATCCTTGCTCTAGTGGAATATTGTTTGTTTATTGTTTACGTCATAAAAAACCGTTACTTCCCTAGTCTTCTTCCAGAGTATTAGGAGGTAATCAATAGTTATAGAAACTAGTTATTTCCATCCATAGTTTTTCTCTAATTGATTAGGAGGTAATCAATAGTTATAGAAACTAGTTATTTCCATCCATAGTTTCTCTAATCGATTAGGAGATAATAAATAATTATGAAGACTAGATATTTTCGTCCATAGTTTATCTCTGCCTGATTAGAAAGTAATTAACATTCTTGAGAACTCGTCATTTCCGTCCATAGTTTCTTTCCAAACTTTTACATCACAAAGTTGACAGAAGCTGATACTCTGGGAATGAAACACTTTGTAGTTGGCCTGTAGTACTGCTGTTTCTAATAATGGATGTTACCTCCTTTCTCAAATAAAACTCCAGTAACTGTAGAAATGGGATGTTCACATCTGTTCTCCAAAGTACCATATTTATTTGCTTGTTTGTTTATTTTTAGATACCCACGCAAAGCTACTTAAGGACTGTCTGCGGTAGCCGTCCATAATTTTGAGGTCATAGACAAGAGGGCTTTTGAATTTCGCGCACATCTACACCACGAAAGCTATCCGTGCTACCCGTCCCTAATTTAGCAGCATAAGACTAGAGAGAAGGCAACTAGTCATCACTACCCACTACCAGCTCTTGGGCTACCCTTTTGATTTTTATGACCAACGAATAATGGGATTGACCGACAGATTATAACGCCCCTGTAGTTGAAATGACCAGTATGTTTGGTGTGACAGGGATTCCAGCCCGCGACCCTCAGATTACGAGTTAAGCGCAATAACTTCCTGACCATTCCAAGCTAAACTAGAGGGAAAGAAACTAATCCACAGCACCCACCGCCTACTCTTAAACTACATTTTTCTCGCCGATTAATGAAATTTGGTTATCTTCTTCATAAAGCACTCATGACCCGAAAGTGTGGAGCATAATATTTTGTTATCTTTGAGATAAAGAAATACCAACAATGGATCTATAAATTCAGAGTACTATACTCAAAGTAGTGGGCCATTGTCAGGTTCCAAAACGTCAAAACAGTCTAAAAGATTTTTGTTATGAAACTAGCCTAATATTGACTTGATACAGCGTGGTTATCTTTCAGATTTAAACTGGACTTTATAGTTATACTTCAAACATTAAAACTCTCTGGAATTATAGCTCCCGATTTATTGTTTTGAAGGAGTGACGGATTGTATAATTGCTTTTTTATACATATCACGTATGTAACATCATACACAGAGAACAAAAGCATTAAAAAGTTGATTCAAGTGCAATATATATACATACCAGTAGTTTTTTTTAACTGGTTAACCATAATTCTCTTCTCATCGAAGAAAATGCCAAATCCTTAGATGGTGTAAATTAGTATATTCTAAGCGAAATGCCCAAGTTATGAGTGCATTTTATTTTGGAAGCACGCTCTTAGCCGTTAAGCCATGATTGTGGTTTGCTTCCAAAGTAAAACACTCGCGAGCAACAAGCGATGAAAAACGTATATTAATTTAATTATATATATCAGTTACTAGTTCTTGGTGTACCTCTCGTCATTTGTATGCTTGGTCTGTTTGTTAGCTTGATGTTTCATTGTTTGTGTCCTGTTTCTTCACCATAGTTTGGGGTCTAAGTGCATTATAAGAGTGACTGTCACATCCAACTAACTGGTCTGAGAAGATTATTCCTAGAATTGGTCTTCCTTCTAGTCTGTCAGTTTAAAGTTAAGGATGGCTTTGTAGATATAAACACTGTGCAGCTCTGCGCAAAACAAACATATCAGTTACAGAAAAAGTAAATTTACTCACAACATTTGATATTACGTAATTACAAGCTAAAATAATACAGCATTAGTTAAGCTTAGAATTTTTCGGTGGCACAGTGGTAAGCCTGACATCTTATAAACCTTAAAAGTTGGATTTCGTTTGGTGTCCTCGGTGGGCAGAGCACAGATAGTTTATCATATAGTTTTACGCTTACCAACAAATAAACAAACAAACTTAGCTTTAGATGGACAAATATTTGAAACACTGAGCCATAGACCACTGTAACTACTCTTTGTAATTGGTCTTGAGCGAAATAACTTTACGTGCAAATGTTTCACGACCATGCTCTGATGCTTGTTTCGAGTTCTCAAATTTTCACTAATTTCTAATAATTATATGGAATAATAGTTAGTTTTGCATTCTGTGTTTTTACTGTCTTAATATACCTTGGAAAACCTATAGGAGCATAAAATATTAAAATACTGTAGTCACCGTGATATGCTAATGCGCAAGTTGCAAAGTTTAATATAAAAAAGACGTTCGTCCTTTTGTGGACAATTAGGGACAAAAATTTAGCAATTGAAAAGCTGAAAAGCTCTAGTTGTATACTTAAAACAATAATAGATTATACAATTTTCTGGACATAAAATAATATGTTTTTACTTACTCAGGTGCAGTCACATACATTTTTGAACACGTCTTTTCAGTTAATTGACGTTCAGAATATAAATAGTCATGAACGTAGATTAACTTTGGACTGAAGTTATTTCCTACAACGATTATTTCATCGAATTTCTTCTTGTGAGTACCTGTGTTATCATGCCTATGGTATGGGGTTCTTGCCCGAGAAAAGATGCACAGAGGTATATACAAGTGAGTATGAATGAAATACTACTTTCTTCTGGAGTAATTAATATAGAATGATCTCTGACGAAGATAAATTGGCATGGCATGATGGTTAGGGCAGTCGATTTGTAATCTATGTTTACATGATTTAAACCTATCAGCAAACATTCTTGCAATTTCAATCAGTTGTAGGGGCGTTTTAATGTGATGAGCAGTCCCTTTATTTATTGATAAAGAGTACTTCAAGAGTTAACAGTAGGTAGCAGTGACTTACTGCCATTCCTTTAATCTATCACTTCAAAATTGTATTGATTAGCACAAACATCCCTCAAGTAGTTGTATGTAAAATGTAAAAAACAACCAAACCAGTCTGACGAAAGTAATCGAAGAATGTGTGATACCACAATATGACTTTGGTTTGATTTAATAAAATTTTCTTGTATAATCCAATCTGTGTTGTCTTCAGTAACTACAAGAGTAATTTCCTTTTTCTCTAATTTCATTCGTCAGGGATATAACATTAGAATTAAATAACTGGCAAGTATCCTGGTAAGGTTCGAGTGCATTAGTTTTAAAAAGAATTACTAGATATTTCTTCCTTTAAACAAGTACTGGAGTCTTTAATGTGCTATATATCTTTATTTTACTCTTTGTCAATGAAGTCTTCACGACTCTTCAGTTATTGTAATACTCTATACTTGTTAGATCTCAGTGAATTTAAATACCATCTGGAACAGATTTACTGTTATACATTTATTTTAATATATATGCTTGTTTCAATTAAATATATATTTGTAAATACATGTAAAGTATATTTTTAAATATATATTGCGCAAGTCCCGCCTGTTCTCCAAATTTGTAGAAAATTCTCGAACGTAAGAATCAACGATGTACGATGTGCGTATGTAAAATACTAGTGATTGCCAGTATTATTGCCAGATGAATTTTCAAGAATCTCGCTTATTGAGTATAAAAAAGTAGCTATTGTAATACGTGAGGAGATAGTTTTAATATTGTTGTTGATTTGTTACAATCAGTATACTATAAACCTCGGAAACTATAATTGTGATAAACGCTTATTAATCGGAAAAACTACAGATATTTGTCCAGAAACAGCTTGTGATGTTCAACTTCAGAGAATTAATTTCGCACGTTAATATATCTACGAGGAGATTAATTATTTTCGTTGGTAAAATACTTACGTATGCTCAGCGAAGCAACTAGCTAGTTTCCCTGTCAAGTAAATTGTACCTGTGTATCAACCTGTGAACCATCATTATAAGTTTCAGTTCCAGACCAGATAGAAGAGGCACTGTGTTCGCCCCCTTAGTGGCGCAGCGGTATGTCTGCGGACTCGCACCGCAAGAAACTGGGTCTCGATACCCGTGGTTTAGCTTTGTGCTTAATTCCAAGCAAACAAACAGTATTGTTTATACCTTTGTACAACTTTTGTATATAAATTATTATTTGTAATAGTCGTTATTATTATAAATCGTGTTGTTGTTTGTATATTTGTGTTAAGAAAGAAAACTGTGTGTATCATGTTGCCAAATATCATAAGTTTGATACATATTGACACTCAATTAACTACTGAATTAAAAATTAAAATTTCCGCCTATCTGAAATCGTAATACTTAATGTATGTAACATAATAAATCAAAGACCCGTCCGAGATAAATTACAATACGTAACACAACTAACCGTAGAAAGAAAATGTATCGATTTATTTCTAAATTAAAACAGAATTTATCTATTATTGAGTAGGATATTAGGCTAAGTTTTCTTCTAAAACTAAACACATCATTATTTTATTAAGAAATAAATAATGTTATTATTGGTTTTGTTAGTTATTATTAGTAAAGTGGTTTACTTGATTATATGTTTCTCACATGTCTTATAAATATAAGCAATCAGTCATTCATACCAGAATTTCAATCTGTTGAAAGGTATCAGCCCGAAAACAAAATCAGCGCAAGACGAGTTTCCATAAATAACACAGAACCTTGCGTTTCAAACCAAGACGTTCAAAATATCTAACTCATGAAAAGAATAACAAAAATATACTAGCAACACATACGTAAATTTTATGACAGATAAAATGTTGAAGATACGGTTTATATGAGCAAGATAGTACGAACTTTATTGAGAGTTCTGTTTTTTTTTTATGTTGCTTTTTAGTGTTTTCTCTTGTTTTAAAACCCTAAACTTAAGAACAATTTAAATACATAAACTTTCTTATTATGAAAATAATACTTAATTCAATAATTTTCTATACGTATTGTTTTACAAATTTACACTCTTCCGAACTCCAAAGAACAGAACGCATATTTTACTTTCCTTGTGGAAGTAACCCTATATATATATATAGTATTAAGATACTACACCAATTTTCATGATTTCTTTATCACAGGCTTACCATATCCTGCTGGTTAGAGCACTTGGTTCGCAATCTGCGGATCGCAGGTTTGTTTGTTCGTTTGAAGTTAAGCACAAAGCTACACAATGTGCTGTCTGCACTCTGCTCACCGCGGGTATCGAAACCCGGTTTCTATCATTGTAAACTACAACAATTCAGTTCTACTAAGAAACATGAAGGTCGCAGGACTTGAACTCCTTCACCTAACATGCTCGCCCTTTCAGCCTTAGAAACAAAGAGTGAATGCTAACAAGCTGATTTTCCTCCAGTCTATGATTTCAAAATTAAAATTAACTAGTGCTGATAGCCACACAAACAATCAAATCAATTTTTTTGGCTTCTTGATATCTGCAAAGTTCGTGCACGTATGTTATTCTGTATAATAATGTAAGTAGAATTATAATAAAGTAAGAGTAAAACTGGATGCATGTGTGAAAATTTCACGAATCCTACAGAAACGTTTGCGGAAATTTATAAAAACTGAATCATAAAAAAATAATCATCATATCGTAAATAGAGACAACACTAAGAGTTTTAGAAATTTATATTGTTGGATAAGTATGAACCAATGAACTGAATCTCTACCATCTCATAATTTATTACTGCAATAATGCGCAGTTGATTTATGTTATTTTTATATACACACTTCAAGAATTACAAGAACTTTCACTTGAGAAATGCCCTATATAGAAGTCACTGTAAACATATGTAATGTGTGAGATTCAAAATAGGTTCCCTATTCTCTCTCTTCAACATACAATCCCTCTTACTTTGTGATGTTTATACGTCATTACTGAAATATATACATATTTACACATATATATTAAATATAGCTTGATATTATAATTGTCAGGACATTCATGGCAATGTTCTACTATGTCCTCGTTTATAGCTTCTCGTAGCTTATGGAGATTTTATTTCCTAAAATCACTTTGAATGTGTTCTTAACCATCCTTAGAAATACAGAGTCAAAAGCGACATCTTCGTGAGCCATTTTATTCTATTTTTTTACGTATAGAGCTCAACTCAACTTTGTAGGGTTATTAAGGGTCAACTTCCACAGAAGGTCAAGGGTATATAAAGTACAACAGAGATAAAATCTCACGGGTTTTTAAGATGGATGATATTAAGACTGTACTGGTAAATTTGTACATGAAATTTAGTAAAACAAGGATATGAAAACTTATAGAGCTAAAATATTAGAGCAGGTTGATCAAATAAATATTGAAGAAATTTCTTAAAAGTACTTTACTGCTTAGGAGGATAAACTTGCCTTGCTTCTAGTCTAAAACTGAAGCTAAAAGACACTCCTAAGCTACAGTGTGACATTTCCAAATTGAAGGCTATCTGTAACACAAGGGCTTAAACAGCCAGGTCAGAGATTCTCAAGGTCCAACTAAAGCCGTCCCTATTTTAGAATTGTTGACCAGAGAAATAACTATCAGTTATCACCACCCACCGCCTATACAGCTACTCTTATCCGAAAAGGAAGATTTAGTATAACATATACAATGCGTCCACAACAAAGTGTATAGCGTGCTCAGTAACATGTAGTGAGCTCGAACCTCCAACTTTTCTGTTCATATCCAGACACACTAACCACTACATAACGTCCATTATTCATAAAACAATGTCCCACAATGAGACTGCAGTAAGTCTTTGGATTTACAACGCTAAAGTTTGAGGTTCGATACCCCCAGATAATCTAATGTGGGTAGTCTCTGAATCATACAAAAATCATAAAACAAGATATTATATTACACAGATGTACACGCTCAAACTAATATGAACACATTATGTTTAACCTGGTTATATAATACATACAAATATTTTATAGACACCGTCACTTTATAATCTCCCACATGTTGTCATGTTATTCATATGAAAAATATTTACGATTAAATTTGTATTTTTATTTTTATTATTACGGATACTATAATAATTGTAACATTGCGCATTTACCATTATTATTATTAGACATTTTAAAAATTCATTTGCTAAAACGTACACGTCGTGTAACACTTTCCTTACATGTATAATCAACTCAGACACATTATTTTGGAAACTCACCTACTGTAACAAGTTATAAAAGAGTTATTTCTTTCTCCATCGGCAACATAAATTCACACTTATTTCTTACTATAATCTTATTTTAATGATTGAAGAGGCGTATTCTAGTAGTAAAGAACTGATCGACCATGACTTGACAAAAGATAGTCATTCTAAAGTTTTCCAGTAAAATAAGATCCAACCATTAGAGGCAAAGGCCAGCGGAGAGGAAACTGTTCGCGTTTAATCAATAAGAAATCACTCAGTGAATAAGATATCGAGGCAATGGGTTCCAGCTGGTTTGGATGAAACGAACTTGTCAGACAAGTTTTTGTCGTTTAGTAAGACTCTGCACAAGTTAAAGCCAAAGCCATATTTAATATTTATCAGAACTATATTCCGAGTTTTATGATTTCATAATGCGCCCTCTTATTTAGAATTATACCAACTGCGATAATTATTTGACGAGTATCGATATCACACACACTTTATAATTATTATTTTATCAATATTATTTGCTCAGATACAAATAATATTACTAAAACGTATGTAATGGATTTATTTTAATATCTGCTCTTGCTTCAGTTTGATGAACGTAACGTATATTATTCGATGTATATCGCACAAGTCGCTCCTGATCTCTAAATTTATAAAAGATTCTAGAGACTAAGAATCAACAATATACGTCTTACGAAAGCACTAGCATGCCTTCGAATATGGTTGAATGTTTGAGAATCTCGCCTGATTGATATAAAAACTAGCCGAGAGACAGTAATAGCATATTGTTGGTCAGCTACAATCAGTAAATTACAAATCTCGGAAGCAATAATTGTGATTAACGCCTATTATTAAGAAAATTAAATAATTGAACCAGAAAGGTTTATAGATTTCGAACATTACAAACCGTTCAACTTCAGTGAATTAACTTCGGACGTTAGTACTTCTACAAAGACATTAAATATCTTCATCGGTAAAAAATCAGTTTACAAGAGACGTGAGACCAGCCAAGCTAGCTGTCTTAAACGATGTGTAACAATATCAACTTCAAATTAATTTGTTCGTCGTGGACCTGTTCTAGACCAGATAGAAGACTCAATATAGTTTGTAAAACTCTTGTATTTAAACCTATATTTTAATAGTTAGTTATCACCATTAGATTCCATCTTGGAACATAGGGCCGCAATCGCTTGCGGATTCTTAAACAAGTATTTAAGTGTCAGTGATGACGAGAAACCCAATTGTTGAGAAATTTATATGCAAAAACGGCTCGTTTGGGCTGAGAAAACACTTTACATAGAAGAGCGCTCTTCTATGTAAAGTGTTTTCTCAACAAAAAGTATTTAAGTGAGTAGGTTGTTAGCCCACTGCACCAAGCCGTCCCTAATTTAGCAGTGTAAGACTAGAGGGAAGGCAACTAGTCATCACCACACACCTCCAACTCTTGGGCTACTCTTTTACCAACGAATAGTGGGATTGACCGCACATTATAACGTCCCCTCTGCTGGGAGGGCGAGCATGTTTGGTGCGACGCGGGCACGAACCCGCGACCCTCGGATTACGAGTCGCACGCCTTACGCGCTAGGCCATGCCAGGCCATATTTTAATAACTATTTGTAGTAACTGTTATTATAAATTGTATTGTTGTTTGTATATTAAGATATATTTGTGTTAAGAAAAAAAAATGTGCCTATTAATCTTGTTGGAAAATATCATAAATGTGATAAAAATCGAAATTCAATTAATTTCTGAATTAAAATTAAAATTTTTGGGTGTTTGAAGTCGTAATACGTATCGTACATAACATAATCTCGCTCGAGATAAATTGTAACATGTAACACGTAAAAGTTAGAAAGTAACGCTATACAAATATAATAATTAGTAGATAAGTATATTCAATCCATAAATCTGTGATTGAATTATTGTGACTCAGTAATGTTCATAAAAGTAAAAATACGTTAGATCACTTAATCTCACATGTTGACAATAAACTGATTTCGTAAATATAACATAAATTGCACATTATAATTTGAAAAAGATTATCAAATATGCTAGTGGTTTAAAATATAATCGTTCTGTATGTATATATATTTCGCCCAAAGAATAGTTTTTAAACTGCTACAGATAGTCATTTGGACACAAGGTGTTATCAAAAAAGGACGACCTTTAAAAGGTGATGGTCGTTCAATGCAGTATTTTTGGTAGTTTTGTACTCAGACTCAGGTGTACTTATGAGTAAGGTGTTGAATAATAGGTCACCCAAATCTAAGCGAAACTACCAGTATTTTTGGTAGTTTTGTACTCAGACTCAGGTCTACTTATTAGTAAGGTGTTGAATAATAGGTCACCCAAATCTAAGCGAAACTGCATCTATTATAAAATATCCATTACCAAAGACCTAAGTGAGAAATCAGTAATATAGGCCAGCGCATCCACTCTACACAGAATGTTATATTCACGAACGTGATTTCGTAGGAAAATGGTTCAAAATCTGGGGACCATAGAACAATGGGAATCGAACCAATTAAATACACAATACTATCAGAATACTCAGCATCTCTAAATTCATTAGGTGTGTGAGTGGTCTCAATCAGGATACATAATTTTCCAAGGACCTTGTGCTAAGAATGTTTGAAAATCCTTGACGTAGATTAAATGAGGTCATATCAGTCTTTGTTAGCTTTAAATATTTAAAAAATAAAAGAGTGATGTAATGAAATTTTTAGCCTTTTTTATCAACCGTTTGGAATGTGGTAGAAAAATTTTACGACTCAAATTACTTTGCAGTTTTGTGTTAATGTCAGCATTACTTTCACATATAGACCTCTTTATTATTATAAAACATGCATTTATGTGCACCAAAAAAATTAATTTTGTTCAAGTAACCATGTTTATAGTTTCAGACTTTACAAATATATCAGAAAAGTTGGCAATAAATTAGCAAGCAGAAAAAAAAATTAACGCTTTCTTGCATACCTAAAATTAACGCTTTCTTACCTAAAATACGTTTTTATTAGCAGGTAGCAGATGCACGGCTCATTCAACAGTACACGTATTTTACCAGTTTGTATGAAGACATTATTAGCTATTTTAACTATCGATGTGTCACATGTGTTCATTTCAGCTGATACTGCACGCGTTGGTAATGATAGATGTGGTTTTGTTGGGTTGTTCTGCTTGTTTCATAATCAATATGCACAGCGTATTTTCTCAGTAATGTCTATTTTTTTTTCTGTCGTTTAAAAATCGGTTCAACATTAAGATATATTCTGTACATTGTACAAAGTTTCATCATATGTTCTGTACACTTCTCTTTCCAGCATAACAATTTAGATACACGTAGAATAAGGTGAAATATGCGTCTATTTGTGTCAATGCCTTTAGAGCATAGATTTCTACAATTATATACGTTGTACATGCATCTATGTTTATACTTCTTTCTTTAAGTTTATTAAGGTAACATATATCCTTTACATAGTGTTATCTGGGTTTTGGCTCTTCTATTAGAAAAACATCTTGATACTATGCTCTTTGCATGAAAATATATTGAAATAGGTACAAAGACCATTCAGACATTTGTTGTGTAATATTACCATTGGGGCTAATTTGCACATTATACAATAAAGAAATACAAAAGAAATGTCTTATGTTCCTGACAACTTCTACAAACATGGCTGAATGCTCCCAAAAATGGGTTCAGACATTGATGGAATGTAAAGAATTAGCCTGAGCTAAGGAAAACTCTGAAAATTAAATGAAGGTCAAATTATGGCACTAATAAGTATGCCGTAAGTATGACATGTTACCCTAACTCGTTAACGGTTATTTAATAAAAACTAAGCCACTTATCGTCTTTTTCATAGTATACACTAATAATACATATTTATGGCAGTTGTGAAGCCCATAACATCAACAGATCTGAAGCTATAAATTAAAAACCACCAAGAGAACGTCAATTTTCATATTTTGAAAAAAAAAACAAATGTGTTTAAAAGCGTTTAAATAGAACAAAATTTATTTTTCATACTTTTTAAGTTATTTTAGATGAGAGTGTTTTACACTGAGCATAGAAAGTAAATGGATTAAGAAATAAAAATATGTAAAAATATGTTGTAATTTGTTTTGACATTTAAGGGATATATTGTACCTTAAATCTTCATTCCAAATAATTTGCCAATCATATCCTTGTTTTCACAAGTTTCCAAAAATAAGTATTTAAATGGTTTAGAGAAGTTAATATCTTAACATTTTTATTTATTATTATAATATATCTTAACATTAATAAGATTAAAGATGTATTTCACCCAAATATAAAAATTTAGTAAATAATTACAAATTTCTATATAGCTAGTGAATAACCTAGTAGTAAGTGCTCTGAATCGTATATTTTCGCATCTGTTATAAGAGGTGTCACTCCCTATATGACAATTAGGTAATAAGTATGTCTTGTACGACCTCCTTGGGTCTAAGAGCTTACAATGCTAAAAATCTGGTTTGTAGCTTGTGTGAGGCATAACACACAAATCTGAATTCGAGTTTTGTGCTTAATTAGAACTAAACAAAAGTGTATTTTACATTATATTTTTGTCAGCCTCTTAGAGAATGTTTAAATATTTTTTATTTCTTTTTTTTCACTACAAACATCACGATAATCGTAGTATAGAATATAATTCAACGCATTGTTTGCTTCCTTCCAATCCGGTTAGACTTTAGATTCATTAATAACTACTGACTATACATTTCCTTATGGGTTGGACCAAAAGTGATTCAATGGTTAGCATACCAGATTATTGACTTGCATGACACGCGTCCCGCTACCTCAAAATAAATTAAAAATCGCGCTCTGTATTTGATGTTCGTAGATGCGATATAAGGGTAATAGTCAAATCTCGTTAATCATCAGACAACAGTAATCTAAGCATTGGCAATTCACATTTTTTGGTCAGAGAATAGTAATCTATGAGCAAACTTTGGATAATGTTGACTTCCTTTAATCCTGTCGATTGAATATTAAGGACGACTTGTTCAGATAGTCCTTCAGTGCCTTTTGCTAACTTTAAAAACAAGATTTCAAAATATTAAAATGTATAAGTGTGCGCACACGTATTTATTTATTTTATTTACATATTGTCCGCTCTCCAATAACAAAGAGGTATGTCTGTGGACTCACACCGCTAGAAACCGGGTTTCGATATCGTGGAGGTCAGAGCGCAGATAGCCCATTGTATAGCTTCGTGGGTATTTGTACACAAATACACGTTTTTCTTTATGAATGGAAACTACATTACACTTTATTCAAAACATACACAGAGGTAAAAAACGTTCTTTAACTTACGTACACTACTCAGCAAGGATTATTTAAATTTGTATGGTTTTAGGTTTGTTTTGCACGCTTTTTGCAAATAATTACATTAATCCTACCACAGTTTGAAAGTTTATTCACCATTGGTTCATTATTTAATAAGTCTTCATGAGAAATGATAAAATATTCTGCAAAATAAAATGGTAATTTCAAATTATTAGAAAACATGTTTACTGTTGGTGGTGTTATTGGTGTTGTTGTTTTTTTTAATTTCGTGCAAACTGCACGAGGGCTATCAGCACTATTCGGACCCTAATTTAGCAGTATGAGACTAGAGTGAAGACAGGTAGTCATCATCACCCACTGCCAACTCTTGGGCTACTCTTTTACCAACAAATATTAGGATTAACCGTCACATTATAACGCTCTCACGACTGAGGGGCAAGCATATTTGTGTGACGGGGATTCAAACCCGTAATACTAGGATTACGAGTCAAGCGCTTAAACCACATAATCATGTCAGGCTTTTACTGTTGAGATAATTCTGAATTTGTAATTGTCTATTGTTGTTGCTGTTTTTGTTTTTGTTTTATTGATATTGGCTTATCTAGGAGTTTGAAAACTGTTAGAAACCAATTCAGTCACCACACTGATATAAGACAGCAGCACCCAAACAAATCATAGGGAGGGAGTACCACAATCTGTGGTCAGCAGATGGTGGCTCAGATACTAGGCTATAGGAGAATACAACGTAGCTGTTATAATCCACATCAATAGTAATATTTGTGATGATCAAGTTTCGTCAATACTGAACACATCAGAACCTCATTATATCGATGGTATGAAACTTGGTGAATTGTTAAGACTTTTGTTCATTTTGCCAAAACATTTCATGAGAGTTCGTTTGAGAATTATACTTTATTACAAGCTAACCGCTATAATAACATAACATTCATAAAATAAAGAGCAACTTCAAAGCACAAGAGAGTATCACAACTATGTTATTTCGTGTCGAATAATTGATTTCACTTTGAAATTTCCATCTACACAATCTAGAATACTGAGAATAAAAATTAAACTACCAAGGATTAAACTAAGTTTTAAATGTCATTACGTCAGACGTTGGCTAAGTAGTAAGATAGAGGGCTTGGAACACTAAAATCTAGGGTTTAATCCCCGTGGTCGGCTCAAAACTAAAACTATAAACCCTGATGAATAGATGAATAAGTACTAAGCTTCATCCATATTCAATTATTATGATATCACTCATTATATGATTGACAATCCTTAATACATTGTTCTATCTTTGATTTTCATAGCTTGAAAGGTCATTATTTCAAAGCTTAGTTTGAAATGTTTCTTTGGGTGTTTTTTTTACGTTTCTTTCTTTAAAATTACATAGTAATTAGACAATACTTTGATGCATGTTCTGAAACCGAAATAATAACAATAACAAAATAGCAAATAAAACTAAGTTAACAATGAGATAGTAATTACATATAATCAGAACGTCATTTTTTTGCTGCCTTAATTAAAGTAAGTGTTTCTTTATTTGATAAAACTGTACTGTAAAACTCAACTATAAGTACGCTGTATGTATATTTCTTTAACGTATTTGAGGTGCTAAATGGAACATACAAAGTGTAGCCATCTTCATTTCTTTAAATGATGTTTCACAACTCGTTAACCAAGAACGACAGTCGCGAATTATAATATATTAATTAGTATGTTATTAATGCTATATATACCTTACCTACGTTTATAGATAAAATTAAATAGAATTAGAAAATAAAATATTCTATGATGTCTACTAGCTTCAGAAGTTCGTACCTAGAAGTTAATAATATGTAATATAGTTACATAACTGTTTATGATTTTCAAAAGTATCTCACAGGAACAAACTTATTTAATATCCGTATAAAAATCAAGAAATAGTATATACCAAAAGTATATTAAGAGTGCCTTAGAATATATAATAAAAGTATCGTAAAACAATTAGGTATACTTGATAAAATGAATTCATAAAGGAAAAGCTGCTGAAGGGTATTTTGTAAGAGACGATTTTCGCTACACCTTCGTAGATTTTTTTTAGGTACATAATTTTCATAGGCTCTGTTATATTGCTATTTTTGAGATTTTTGGTGGAGAATTCGTGTGTAATATTGTCTTGGTTTGTTCTTGGAATTAGTTCCTAAGCGATTTTGTTGGTTTAAACATATAAGTTAGAAATTCAGTTTCTTTAATTTATAAATTACTCTAAGTATCATGAAACCATCTTTCGTGGAACTATATGGCATTACGAAGCATCTAGAAATTTGAGTTTACTTCAAAACTGAAAGCTTGTAAAGTGAAATTAGCCCAACGACCTGCAGTCGATATTTTTTGGCTTAGCAACGTGTATAAATAATTATATTAATGAAGAAAGTAGAACTACATGACACACACAAAATAATTCACATCTATGCAGTGTCACTTGATCAACTTCCCAAACATGTCTAATAAACATTAAGTATGTAAGATTGCACCATGTAAGAACTTTCAACCAACCACACTAATATATCACTTAAGCTATATTATTCACAAACATAGGATGTATTCACTTTTTTCAGCATATCTTTATGTGTCTTTTTTGTAATATATCTCATAATGTTGAGAATAAAATCAGTTATGCCTATTTTTAACGTTGAGATACAGGGATATCTAGCAAATATTTAATATTATGTAAGTATTTGGTATCAAGAAAGAGTCATGTAACGTCTATAAGTAGCTGCGGAAAGTATGTTCGGAACATCAGACGTCATTCTGTCCCTTATTTAATTCTTCTGATTTTAATATGTATTCGTTACATACAGAGAAGCAACACTTTGTGGGTGTTGTTCCTACACTTGTCTACCTTCAGGGAGAGCCCGGCATGGCCAGGTGGTTAAAGCACTCAACTCATAATCTGAGGGTCGCGGGTTCGAATCCCCGTCACATCAAACATCCTTGCTCTTTCAGCCGCGGGGGCGTTACAATGTTACAATCAATCCCACTATTTGTCGGTAAAAGAGTAGCTCAAGAGTTGGTAGTGGGTGGTGATAATTAGCTTCCTTCCTTCTAGTCTTACACTACTAAATTAGGGACGGCTAACGCAGATAGTCCTCGTGTAGCTTTGCGCAAAATTAAAAAACAAAACAAAACCTTCAGGGCTACAACTTTTGCAACTTTCACAATTTTTACCTTTATTATTTTGTTTTACTCGCGCGATGCTGATGCATGCATACCAAACAATTATTTTACAAATACTAACCTAATTAAAAATTCGCCTACCTTATTTTGTCAGCAGTAATGATAAAAGTTATAAGTTACGATTTTAAGATGTATCTTGTTTATACAAATTAATTTAAAATTCATGTTCTAATCAGAGAAATAATCAATGTGTTTTATGTTTGTTGATGATAGGCTCCAAATGTTACCGTCGTTTCTCCTCTGCGAAAGTCTAATTAATAATTATTTTCTGACAGTTTAGCAGACAAATATTGAAAAGTACAGACGATCAGCTTGCATTGATAAGTCGTACATTTGCATATCGTGTACATTATTTACAAGTACTGTTTAAGGTTATTTATTCTAAGATAAATTACATAGTCAGTTTTTAAATATATTACAAATACAGAAGTATCCTTCATCCGCATATTACTGTTCCCATAGTTACAAATCTGTAATGATTATTAATCCACGTGCACCAGGTGACAAAACTCTTAAAAGCATCGTTTTAATATAGGATCAGAGATAAGATTCCAATTAGCTCATATCTATTTCTGACTGAAGAAACATATTGTTTCTGTAAAAGTGCCATATTTTCCTATTTTACACATAGCACTTTTCTTTTCCTGTGTAAGTTATTAGTTGTTCGTTAATATTTATTTCTCACGCAGAATCTAAAATACTGAAACTCGAACTAATAAAAGGTGGTTGTTGTAGAATAAATTTTAAAGTGAAAGAACGATGAATGTCAGAACATATGTCTGCTGCAGCCGATTATAAAATACTAGGAGTGTCTGATTCGCGAGGTAAAAAAAAAAGCACTCGACATTTTTCGTACAAAGTCACTAACCTTCAAAGCATCTTTTTAGGAGCATATTAAACGTTAAACTATTTATAAAGATGAAAAAAACAAACATTAAACGTTTCTAGAGCGTAAAATAATGTATAAAATGCCAGAAAAACTTGTCAGACATAAAATGTTTTCATAACGTAACAGAAGATTGATTAAGAATCTCGATATCTTTATGTCTTACAAAGTTTTGTTGGTTTCTAACGCAATGCTACACAAAGAGGTATTTATGATTTAACAACTGCGCGAAATCAAATCTTAAAAGATATCAAAGTCATAGTATTTTTGTAAGAGGAAAGTAATTGGTGAATACCAAGACATGTCTATACAGAAGGACAACACAGTAAAGCGTGTGAAAGCCTTACTACAGTAATAATTCTTTATAAATTTGACACAATTCGCGTTAGTTTTTTTTAACAAATGAAGATGTGTATCACGTGTTGTATGTTTCAAATATCTTACCTGATTATCAGGAATTCTGAGCAACATATCATACATCACGTAGATTTTATGAAAAAGGTAAAGAAAATAAACAATTCCAGATTACTAATAAATCAGTTAGTGAACAATGGCAAAAGTAAACGAAATACGTTACTTGAGCCCAGACCTCAAATAAACTCCGAAGAATATTAGACTTTAAATATCAGTAGAGTTTAGCGTTGGTCAATCAGGTTGGAAAGCGTATTATGAAGTAAAAATAAAAAATATAGATGTAACATGTGTCTGACACAGTAACGAGATAAAACATAAATCACTTTCACCACGTTACTTCTTACTGATTTGGCTTGAATTTCGCGCAAAGCTACATGAGGGCTATCTGTGCCAGCCGTCCCTAATTTAACAGCCTAAAGCTAGAGGGAAGGCAGTTAGTCATCACCACCCACTGTCAACTCTTAGAATACTTTTTTACCAACGAACAGTGGGATTGGTCGTAACATTATAACGCCCCAACGGCTCAGAGGGCAAGCATGTTTGTTGTGATGGAGATTCGAACCTGCAACACTCAGATTACGAGTCAAGCGCCTTAACCACCTGGCCATGCAGGGCCGAGGTTATGGACGATGGTCAGTAATTCATAATAAAGGACCATGGCAGATAGTAACTTTCTATAGATTCAATAATGCATTGTATTTTTCTTTTAACTTGAAAATGGTGTGCACATTAAAAAAAATTATATAGAATATTCATATTGCTCAGGGTCAAGTGCTATAATCACTTGGATATGCCGGTCCTACTCTTTACTGACCTTTGTCGTTCCACAACAAACAAGATATTGTTTAAATGCTATTACACATTTTAAAATTTACAACATATAATACAACCTATCCATTTTTGTGTATAAAATCATAAAGTATTAAATATATTGTGACTTATAACGTCATCCAAGTTATGGTTAATATACTTTTGAAAGAAGACACCGCATAATGGCTTATACTGCAATGACTCGAACATTTCCGTTTACAAAATCAAATGGCAGGCCACTTTATTAAAGTCAGATTTTAGTTTCGTAGTCGTGAAAACATATTCGTATACGTTAGCTGAGAATAATATTTTACATCGTATACATTAGCTAAGCATAACATCTTGCTTTTTATACATTAACTAAGCATAAAATATTAGCATAACATATACATAAACTAAGCATAACGTCTTAGCATAACATATACATTAACTAAATATAAAATATTACCACTGCACTTATACTTTAGTTAAATATAAAATATTACCACTGCATTTATACATTAACTAAGTATAACATCTTACATCTTATACATTAGCTAAGCATAACATATTACCACTTATACATTAGCTAAGCATAACATATTACCACTTATACATTAGTTAAGCATAACATATTACCACTTATGCATTAACTAAGCATAACATATTACCACTTATACATTATCTAAATATAACACATTACCACTTATACATTAATTAAGTATAATATCTTACATCTTATACATTAACTAAGCCTAACATATTACCACTTATACATTAATTAAGTATAACATCTTACATATTATACATTAAGTAAGCATAACATATTACCACTTATACATTAACTAAGTGTAACATCTTACATCTTATGCTTTATCAACTAAATTTAAGTTGTAATGCTTGAAAGTTGTTTTTGTTTATTATTAAGCACAAAAATACACAAAGGGTTACATGTGCTCTGTCCACAACGGGTTTCAAAACTAGATTTCTAAATTTTCTAGATTTTAGCGGTGTGAGTTCGCAGACATACCGCTGTGCCAAGGAAGGGCCTTCTTTACATTAGTGAACACTGATGTTAATTCAATTTAATTTAATCATAAATTATCTAATAAATATTCTATGTCTTTTAAAAATAAAACAGACAGATCCTAAAATGTGGTTGAGAAATATAGAATAACAATTTATAAGTAGTACATTTTGAAAAGATAGGGCTTAGCATGACCTGATGGTTAAGGCACTTGACTCGCAATTAGAGAGTTGCGGGTTCAGAGCCACTTTCAGCTGTAGGAGTGTTGTAGGATGTTGAAGCTCGCTTGTCGCTGATAAAGAGTAGTCCAAAAGTTGGAGTGAGTGATGTTGACTAGCTACTTTCCATCTACTTCATCATTTCTAAATTAGAGACAGCTAGTGCAGATAGTCCTCGAGTAGCTTTAAGTGAAATTAAACAAAACAAGCGTACTGAAAAGATTTCTAGTTAATTTCAATAGGTATGTGACAGAGCTATGCATCAGTAGCATACGTGTAAAGAGATGTTACTGTAGCTTATCTCTTATTGTTCATCTGATCCCATGTACTTGTTGCATACTGAAGAGAATTCAGTTAGTCAGAATAGCTTACCTTTATACAGCAAGACGCAACTAAATATAACTATCTATAACTTTTCGCTGTTGTTTCTATGAATACTGTGAAAAACTATGCGGGCAGTGAAAGCAAGTGTAGTGTCTTTACAAGATCTACACTCATATAACTAAAATATAGATAACGTAGTTATTATAACCTAACGTAAATACTTAACGTTTATTTTAATCGTAACTTAGTTACTTAATAAATAGCCTTTTTATTTTCAACTACAAATGTTGTTAGCGCATAAGCTTGATGGATCATAACATTAAAAATCGTGTAAAACACAGATAGTCCATCGTGTAGATTTATGCTTAACAATGAACTATAAATCAGTTGAGTCCAGACAAATGTTTAAATGATTTTAAATATTTGTTACTAAACAGATTTCACTAGCAATCTGTAAAACTGACAGATACTAGTGGAGAAACGTTAAAACATTAACCGTGCCTGAGATGTTCATTTTCTTCAGGGCTTCGTAATGATACTCACACACGTATACAAACAAAATAGTAATAAAAATAACTACTCTTTTACAAACTTTATTTTAGAACTCGAAAAGAAATCCATTTGCCAAAAGCATTATTATAAATAAAATATTAATAATTTAGTCATTTGTTTTATTTTTTTATGTTCGCCTGTTTTGTCCGCTCTGAAGTTAACTGAAAAACAATTTTGATCAACATTTTATAAAAAAAATGAAAAGAAAATAACTTTCTTGTTGTTATTAATGTTATCATTTTATAAATCTTTAAAATAACAATTTCACAGTCTCATAACTTCAGAATTTGAATCAAAAAAACTAATTATTGTTTAAGAAAATATTATTTCTCATACGCAAACATGAATATTTAAAACCGTTATTCTTATAAAATGACAAATTGTTTTGTCTAACATAAACAGTTCCACAAGTGCACCAGAACACCAGATTTAGTTATTCCTTCCAGTAAATGCAAGTAACATTGGAATGGTTGTCTCTTTGTATTTCAACAGCAATTGAATAAGCGTTCTTAAAATAAAAAGTGAATAAAAAAAAGTTACCTTTCACGTCAATTTAAAATGTACCATGGATGTTCTTCAATACAGATATTTCACAACAGTCATTCACAACTAGGTAATATCTATATGGTAGCTCTCTTGTTTGTCCTCTGTTTTCTTAATATTCGAGTTCTCTCTCTTTCTACTGGTAAATTACAGCTGCTAAGGATCAGTCACTAAGTTTTTTTCTTGTCATTACTCTAGTAGAATGTGGTTAATGCAAAGCTCTGATATATATATTTCGCTGTGGCTCTTCTATTTATGTCACCAAGACCCTGATACTAGATAAAGAGGGGGGAAAACCGTACCCAGGTGCAGACACAGTTGATGACTGGTAACAAAGATACGGTAACCCGTGGAAATATTCTCAGAACTCAGGTTCAATGTCTTGTTTGTACAAGGATGACTTAGTTACCACAGGGCCAGACTTTCAAAGATAAGAAGCCTGAATCAGAGCTCGAATCAACGTACAACCTAACATCAAACGTAAGAACTGAAACTAAACAGTACAGCTGTG
Organism: Tachypleus tridentatus; assembly: GCF_004210375.1. Taxonomy (NCBI): domain Eukaryota; kingdom Metazoa; phylum Arthropoda; class Merostomata; order Xiphosura; family Limulidae; genus Tachypleus; species Tachypleus tridentatus. The sequence continues at coordinate 92,822,110 of NC_134837.1, forward strand.
GGAAACGAGTAGCGATCGTGACACTTCTGTTGCGCCCTCATACGTCGAGCTGTGTTGTATGCCAAGTTGATCCAGCAACGTAGTGTTTCTGAAGGTTGGAAAAGACTAGTGGCTGAGACCTGAAATGTTCGTAAATATGTCTTTGTATATAAAATAAAGTTCTTATCGCAAAGTTATTTTTACTTATTTTATTTAATAACGTTAACTACTCTAAAATCATAGTTTACCAAAAATAAAATTGTTGTCTGATAAATGCCTCTACATATGTAGATATCTCAAAAGTATTAGCTCTGTGAGTAGAAACATATATATCATTATTACTCTACGCTTTGCAGTATGTCTTTATTCCATTGATTATCAGGAATCAGCCTAACGTAGTGAAATATTTATAACTCTCCTGTTATAGTAACAGAATTTACTAGGTAATTTTAGTCTCGTAAGATTTGCAATTAATTCGCATCGTGTGTTTTTTGTGAATTTATTTATCCATGAGCTGTTTCTGCAGTTTTAGAGCTATCAGAACCATACATGGTCATCGGTCTCAGTGTCTTTAGCTATAAGGCATATTCCCCTATCCATATTTATTTAAGGAGTCAAGAGGGGTAAAACACGCATGGAAACTCATCCATGCATGATAGGATCTACGAGTGGGTTTGTAGGGTCGCTGAACTCGCATCTGGTACCGAATTTTAGGTTCCTGCTGCACTTTATGGATCCCGGAAGCGCCATCTTGCTGCACTATATGGGTCCTGGGAGCGCCATTCTGCTGCACTCTATGGATCCCGGGAGCGCCAGTTATGAAATTGTATTATTAGTGCTACTCACAAATTAGTAGGATCAAATTCGGCTAACGTGCCCAGGTACTACGGGTAAGTGTCCTAACGACGCACTGTTTTTCGGGCACCGATCCCTCTAGGATGACCGTAGAAATAACTAGACTCAATGGAAGTGTTTGATCAATGCACTAAGATCTCTGTGAATCATGAAGGATTGTTTGAACCCCAAAGAGAAGCGTAGACATTTTGTACTATTCAAGTCAGTTAAAACAGTTGATCTTAGATAATATGTCAGTTAGAATAAAAGGTTTTCATTCACACAGTGTGTAAATATTTAATTTTCCCTTATAAATGGAAAATATATGTGTATATTTCAATATGTATTTCACTATATGTATACATATATATATATATATATGTATATATATAGCTCTAATACTATCAGTTATACTAATTATCAATAGGAAATTAGATCAGCACTCTAAAAAAAACAGAGATTACTATTAAACAAACAGTACAACGAGACTAAAACCAAACAATTATTTTCTATTACGAGTCCTAGTTGTCAACACTATGTCATATCCTGTAATTTCTGTAGTCACAACACCCAAAGGTAATGGAGACTTTCCATATATATCAGACAAAATCCAGAGGCTGGTGTTGCACTATTCGGCAGCTGTTGAAAATTAAATACCTATCATAAGTTTTTGTTTGTTTGTTTTCCTGTTGAAAATCATTTAAAGGTTTCGAGTGGAATGCAAACATCAACAACATCTCAACTCCTACTGCCTTCCTTTCGTTGTCTGCAGCCACTTGTCTAAAGGCAGGTAACTTTAATACTCAGACGTAATCTTAAAATAGGAACAAATCTGCCGTTAAAATTCTGCAAGGTAACTCAACTACCCTCCACTCTTTAATCTACGAAATGATGTTAAACAGAACTAAACATCATACCTTAATGTTAAACAGAACTAAACATCATACCTTAATAGTTCTTAAACTCTCATCTTCCGCCCTTTTTCTTGAAGGTTTATTTAAATACAAGCAAGGCAAGATGAGACAAACCCAGCTGCCTAAAATTATTATTTCTGACTCACTGCACCTAACAAAAGTTTAAAACTTCTTAAGCTTCCATAAGGAAGGTTCAATAATCGAGAATTTACTTTTTGAAATAATTTAACGTTTATTATAAAAAAAATTATGTCAGTCCTTATATCCATTAGCTTTCAATTTATTTATGAATAGCTTAAAACTAAACTCCCTATCTCTTCCATTTATACTTGAACACATCTTTAAGAAAAAAAAAGCGGATGCTTGTAACTATTAAGATAGAATTATTAGTTCTGTTTGACATCATTTCGTAAATAAAAGTGTGAAGGTTGAGAGTTTTAGCGTGTAGAATTTTTAGGTCGGTTTTACATCTACTTTAAGGTTATATCTGAGTATTAAGATTAGCTGCCTTCCAACAGCTTGCTTGTTTAATAAGCGTTTAGACGTTGTGTGGTGTAAGCATTCGGCTCCTAAACTTAACTGATTTTCAATCGCTGCTGACAAGGTTAGTTAACATCAACTTCTGGATGTATTCTGATAGATTGATTTGTGTGCTATGACTTCAAACATGATTCTTTATGCCTTAATCTTGTAAATGTTTAATTTTAGTTCTATTGCAATGTTTGTTATATATATACACACACACACACACGTATATATATAGGTATAAGACAGAAATGACGAACAATAATTAGAATATTTTATTTTCTACACTTCATAACTACCTACAAACCTTAGAATGAGGAAATAACCCACAGATGCTTTGTTGGTACCATTATATTTCAACTAACAATTATAGCATTATATTATGTTGTTAATACAAGTACTTGATCTTAAAACGAAAAGTTCAATATTCATTTTAGGTAATGTGTGTCAGAAGAGCAGGAAATGTTATTTCATTTCGTCAAACTTATGTCTCCTCATTGAATATTTGATAAAAGATAATTGAAAGAAAAACGTGAAATAGTGATTAACCTAATTTAGGTGATCAAGCTAGTTTTACAAATTAAATAAACGACATAAATTAGAATAACCTGATGAATTATTAAACAGGTTTCTTTGTTAATTTCTATATTGCAGCCTTTGACGTCTTCCATCGTTCTTTCCATATTGACTATATATTTTAATACCTTTACCTGACAACACGCTTGGTTTTTATATCTTCAAATGTAATATTGTTTATTTATTCAGTGTAAGTACCACAAATGTTACTTGAAGAAAATAAGGTTAAATAACTTCTACTCAAGTATTACATATTCATTCACCCACAATTGTCTAGCTATTTCACAAGTTAACTATAATTTTATGTAGAAACTGAAAATAACTTAAATTGTAAGTATCACTAACTACCTGTACTGTTATCAACAGAATAACATAAGGCTTAGTTAAGACTAAAATGAAAAACAATCAGAAAAACATTGCTTTACATGTTTCGAAGCGTTTCGTTATTTGCAACAAGGTATCATTATAACTTCCAAGTCAGGGAGAAAGATGCATTTATTTCCTATAATCTTAATTCAAAATACAAATGTTCCTCAGTTTTGCTTTCTGGCAAGGCGTTCCAGATTTTAACAATACAAATAAAACTTGAACATAATTTTAATTCCAAATAAATTATAGCAATTACAATCTATTAAAATGTTATTGTCAAAAATCAAAACATAAGACGTGCATTCAAAGCTAATTATCATAATTACTAACTTAATTTGGTTAACTGTTAGAGTAAACAATTCACTTTCAATGTGTAACTAGTCATGAATGTCATAGCTGTTTATCATAGCTAACGATTTCTACATTTGTCAGTAGCATTATGTAAAATTATTGCATCACAAAATAAAATGTATTAAAACTGTCCTTTAAAATACATTTAAAATTCAATATTTTCAGACTTTAATTATTATTTACTATTTTGTTTTTCATTATAAAGTAAAATAAAATATGTATCTAATTTGGGATAAAGTGTTCCAAACATTTTTAGTAAATGCAATGAACTTTCTCTTAGAAACTCTAGTTAAAAGGAATTTACTAATCGTAGATACTGATTGCTTACTAAAAGTTAAGCAATTATTTGATACGATGATGTCGTGTTTCCACTGGCTTTAACAATAATTATCGTTTGTTTTCCCCTTTCTCGAATAGTACTGTGTAGAGTGAACCATTTTTGACTTCATTCCATTACCTGTTATCACTTCTATCTTCCTATATCATATAAACGAGTTTTGGATGTACCTTCATACTTCCTCTGCTTACATATGACTGTTGTTGTCATATTAGTTACTGCGTTCATATATCTTCATCACTGATGTCATTAATGATATAGTAGTCCAACTAGCTTGTTAATTTCTGTTGGCACAGAAGACCCAACTTGCTGATCTCTTACAGTTTCATAGTTGGTTCATTGATTTTGGATGTTGTATCTATCTTGGAAGTGACAGAGCGTGTCTGAAGCAGTTTTGACTCTGCTTTGAAGATTAGTCCCAACTTTTATTTCTTCCCTAAAAATGAGGTTTCTATCCTTTAGTTTCGTGGTCTTATCTCTTTCTCTTTGGCAGTGTGGTTTGTTTTGTTTGTCTATATTCTTGCTGCCATTAGTTTCCTCAGATATGCAAGCAAAAGGCTGAATCTCACTTAAGTTTTCTTTCTTGATTTATCTTTAGCATTTGTCTAATCAATAAAACGTTTATCTGATTTTGATCACGTAGAAACTTAATCCTAATTAACTCTACTATGCTTAATTGGGTCACATAATTTTTAAAAAAGTCACACTATCGTGTGGAAGAAGAAGGACATATGACAAAAAAATTAATTCGTGCTTGCTTATTCTTGAATGTTGTCAATGTTGTTGACTAGCTGCCTTCACCTTGTCTAAGATCTCAAAACTACTGATGGTCAAATAACGTTTGTATGAGTCTATGCAAAACTCTTAAAACAGACAAATGGACGAAAGTATTGAAGAATTTTTAAGGTATGAAAGAAAATCTGGTGTTTGCAATTAAATAAATTTGCAAGAATTGAGCATAACTTGGCAAGTGCAGAAAATTGAAAAACAAATAATTCAGTTTCTTCAACTAATTAATTAACATATGCAAAAACCAAAATCGAACGTGCAATGAGTACTGCTATTTAAATATTTCATTCTTACGTTCTTACTTATAAAAACAAAATACATTATTTCATCAGCTAGACAGCCACCAAAGTAAATCCAACGATACCCCAAAGACTCGATCATCTTAGAAGATTTATATTAGTCCAAAATACGTTTACCATGCAACAATGCAAAATAATGTTTACAATAGTCAAAATCAATAAAACGCATTCCTATCAACAACTGTCAATGAAAGAAGCACGAAATAAAGAATTGTGTGAACCTTTTTTACGTGTTAATAATACAAATAATCATTTTCTAGATTTTTGTATTAGCAATACAAAATCATTTTAAGAATAACATTATAGTATTAGATTTTACGAATTTTATCTATATAAATGTAATAATACTGTCTGTTGTATTTCCACGTAACTACTTTGAAGGGTACGAGTGGATCTTCACTAAAACTGGTATGGAGGTTTTATAGGTCTATACAGGTTTTGTATTTTTTATGGGCATTTTCGCTTGTTTTTACAATTACATATAAGAGAAGCAACTTTTCATGTTCTAAAAGAACCTTTCATTGATCATAAATTTACATAACTTCTGATTAAAGGTCAAGTACTCCGGTAGTTTTTAATACAATTGATAATAATATATGTACGAGGTCTGTTAAAAAAATACGTGGACTGTTTGAAGTGCGCGGCTCCAGTTGGTTCCAGAAGAATCCGCTTGGTGTCGCTAGGTTTGCACAAATCAGCTGATTACGACGCCATTTCCTGATTGCAGATATCTTCATTTGTGTATTAGCTACGCGGTTTTAAGTGAAGTGCGATTTTTTCGTTTGGCGGATTTCAGAATGAACGGCCTGAAGGAGCAACGACTTGCTGTGAAATTTTGTGTTAAACTTGGAAAATCTGCGACTGAAACTTTTGCTATGCTTAACACAGCTTACGGTGATGTTGCCATGAAGCGGACGGCATGTTTCAAGTGGCATGAACATTTTAAGGATGGTCAACAGTTCATTGAAGATGATGAGCGTCCTGGATGTCCTTCCACGTCAACTGACGACCCACACGTCGACAAAATCAACACCCTGTTGCGGGCAAATCGACGTCTGACTGTCAGGGAGCTTGCTGAAGAGTGTGGGATATCAGTTGGATCTTGTTACGAGATTTTGACCGAAAAATTGAAAATTCACCACGTTGCTGCGAAATTTGTGCCTCAGAACTCGTGAGTTTTTGGCCAAACACTCGATCACTGTTCTTCCCCACCCCCCACCCCTACTCACCTGACCTTGCTCCTTGCGATTTTTTCTTGTTCCTCAAAATCAAAAGACCCTTGAAAGGAAGAAGATTTGAGACGATTCCCGAGATTAAGGCAAATGCGACGAAGGAGCTGGAGGACATTACAAAAGAAGCGTAACAGGACTGTTTCAACAAGTGGAAACACCGTTGGGATAAGTGTGTGCGTTGGGGAGGAGAGTACTTTGAAGGGGTCCCAGACCTGTAACTTCTAAATAAAGTACATTTTGTTTTATGACGTCAGTCCGCGTATTTTTTGAACAGCCCTCGTATTAACATTCCATCTAGCACTGCTAACAAAAGCAACTATAAAGACAGAGTACAATGAAACTCATTTGCGGCTACTATCACCAATGTTTCCCTGTTTCATGTATTGTTGTAGGTTTGACCTCATTGACAATTCGTTCGAATATTACGACTTATATACTATGATTATTTTTCCAAATAATGTCATAATCGAATATCCAAGTGCTGTTATATTTATACTGGCTCTCATTTTTGAGAATTAAACTTGATTTGACTCAGAGGTCAATTAACACAAAGAGACTCTTCTAGCTTTTTGTGCTTTGTATTCTCAGACTTTAATATACTTTTTACTTTAGGTTAGGCGACTAACAATATTCTTTAACAATTGTCTCGTTCAATTACAAATGAATTTTTAAACTAATGTTTAATGGTTATACTTTCTTTAAATTAAACTCATTTTAACTTAATAAAGTTTTTGCTGAAATACTGAGATAAATTACCATGATACATACAACTGGCCAGCAACAGAGTGAGACGCTTGGTCGGTTCCAACAACAAAGCAAAAACCCAATGACTATGGAATTAAATAAAATAATAATTAATAGTAATAATAATAATAACTTACGTTGTATTTTAATCACAGCATCTGTATTCTTGATATTTATGGTATGACTAAATTGTTTATTTAATTCGTAATTTAGTATTATAAATAATAATCAATAATAATAAATTACTAATTAAATAAACAGTTGAATTGAATTATAAATACTAAGAATTCTAACACCGTAATTAAAGTACGACAAAGTTAAGTACATTAAAAATACAAAAGTTTACTATACATATTATGTTAAAAAGAGAAATGACTATTAATGTAATAAATTAAAAGTAACGTAACTCGGCCAGACAAAATACCACGATATATACAGACCTATTATATAGTCTGTATTAACTGCATTAAGAGTTAAGGTGAGCGTTACTTTTATAATAAAGCTCATAAACAAATTTTCATAACAATTAATTGTAAAAAAAATTCTGTTAATGGCTTTTACAAATGATAGTAAAACGATTATTATAATTAGACGAGAAGCAAAATCGTCAAGTTAGCCCCCCGCTAGTACAGCGGTATGTCTACGGATATACAACGCTAAAATCAGGGGTTTGATTCCCCTTGGTGGGCTCAGCAGATAGCCCGCTGTGGCTTTGCTATAACAAAACACACTCATTGTCAAGTTAGGCTTCGCAAGTATCAGACTTTTGGATCCTATTTGTTATTCATCTTCTACTGAAATAAATGTCAAAAGTTGTCGTTTGTGACATCACAACGAGTTCTATGCTTTTCCATAGTTATGTTTTTTATATGACTAGTCAACTATCTATCTACATATTCCCCAGCACAACCAAAACAAGCAATTTATATAACTAAGTTATGCAAGGAACTAAAAACTTAACTTTCTGACAGAAAATTATTTACCTACGTATTCATAAAGACATAACTAAGCGCTTCACAACTTATGATTACAAGTGACAATATATGAAACTCTTAGACTTAGAAACCAATTTGCCAGTTTTAGGACAAACTTTTATTTGAACTAACTTTCCTAGAAGAAATGCCCTGATACATTTTTTATTTATCGGAACTGTAACAATTTTGTTTTGTTTTTATATATGCGTTGTATCTTAGTCTATTTTTTGTTTTATCTTCCAATATAAAGTTAGTCATACTAATATAATCACTTTGTTTAAAATTAGTTTCGTATTCCCTTTGTATGGCTTTGTTATAACTAAATCAGTATTTTCTCTTTTTTTCGTCGAAGCTCAATAACAGCTTTATACACTTCTAAACATAGGTTATAAGGTTTCTTCTGAGAATTATAATAAAGGAAACGAAGTGAAGTAACTGATAAAACTGTATCCAAAGTTTCATCAGCCTAAGGAAATGTAGGACAATTCTATCAGCGTCTAAACTAAGATTTGAAGGAAGACAAATAAAAATCAAACTGCAGTATTTTAGTACAAGTCCTACAGATAATCCATTTCCTAATTCACTTTATTTCCAGGTCGTTAAGCTGATAAAAGAAAAATTTTTATGATTATTTGTTGTTAAGGAGAAAGCTATATAAAAGGCTGTCTATGCATTATGAGCCCTCACATATAATACCACTGCGTCACGAAAGTGGGTAGACAAGAGAACATACGATGTTATTCGATTTATTTAGAATCGAATCTTAAATCCTTGTGTTCGATGGAACGATGTAGGTTCAAGTTTTTAAAAAATATTAAAAATTCACTGCGATAAAATACTATCATAACTCGTCCGGATTAAATATTTCAATAGATTAAATCTAAATTAAAAGTGGGTTTAAAATATCTTGAATTGCACTTCATTTGTACAAACATTTAAAGTACTTATACTTAAAACTAATCTCATCTTTCAAGGAATGTACTGGTTTTTTATGTGTGATTTTGAATTATGAATACTATGTAAAAACAATTGTAAAATTAAAAACAAACATACGCTGACTTGAAAAGATTACACATTTTTCAAAATTTTAAATGAAACTTTTCATCAGTAGACGAGTATAAGTCTTCTTTCCTAAATATTAACAGCGTCTTATTTCCAAACATGTTAGTTAAAATTCGAACAACAAAAGATTTATTATTTGGAGAACCAAGGAAAAAGTAGAAAATTTGAGACCGATAACTACCATACAAAATCATACGAAAAGAACCGAATTTTCTATCACACTCTCAGTTTACCCCAGCTTTACTTACAGATAATAACTATCCAATTCTCAATTTCATAAAAATAAATTATAATAAATATATTTTTTTAAATCCGCCTTGATTTGTGTAGTATTTTTCCTATGTTATATCTTCTTAAATGACTACTGTGCTTTGTTTACCAACTAATATTGACTTTCAATTAAAAACAAGATTTAAAGTCATATAAATGAGTAAACTCTGTAAATATTCATTGTAAAAAATAGATAAGTTGTTTGTTATCAAGCACAAAGTTACACAAAGTGCTAACTGTGCTCTGCGTGCCATGGGTAATAAACAATTAAGGAATAAACCGCTCATGTTTTTGTTGCAACCTGAACAATTTGCAACATGAATATATAAATAGGGCCAAGGTTTTCCTATTTTTTCTTATTGAACTTCCTCACTCTTACATTACATCTTTACGGGGATTACCCTTATATATAAATTTAATAACGTCTCTTTATATCGTTGACCTCTTTATTCTAACTTGGCTGTTTCAGATCTCATGAAACGTTTTAATGAAACTACCTAAGCTTGTTATTGTAATGGATGATAAAGAAACTAAACGTTTTAGCGTCATGTGTTACTTTATAAAATAAGTGATTGTCATCTCTACAAAGCGGTCAAGTTACATTCACAATGACATAAATTTCTATATTAATGCTTATAACATTCATGTTGATTGTTTTATATTAATAGCGCCCCTCAGTAGCACAGCAGCATGTTTACGAAATTACAACGTTTTAAACCAAGGCTAGATACCAATGGTGGGCAAAGCATAGATATTCAATTGTATAGATTTGTACTTAAACTATAAAGAATAACACTAATAGTATGGTAGTTACATGAAGGAAAACGGCATTTTGTGAGTCAAACATGAAACTTACATGAGTTCTTGACCACTCTTCTTGATTTCATTTTGGAAAGGATGAACAACGCAGATTACTAGTTCAGTAGTATTGCAATCTAGATTGGTCAAACACAGTTATTAAAGAAAACATATTTTACTGCACAACAATGTTTTATTCTCCAATTATGCAACTGAAACTTATTTTTCGTAATATACAGAGATTCGAAAAAAATCTTCTTTTAAGTGTAGCAGAAACAATGTTAAACCATAAATCTCCAAAGAAATAATGTTTGTGATAAAGTATGGAATCTAACAAAGTCAAACTTTTACACAGTATTGGTGATTCATATTGCATTCTCTGTGGCAAAAATGCATGTACAAATGAATTGGGATTTCTTACGAGAACAATTTTTAATATATATGACTTATTTCACCTGCACTTGACCAGTTCTCTACAAGAAGGTCATATATCTTTCATGTCCGACCACTTGGGCTGCCACTTTCCTTCCAACATCTATCATTCAAAGTCAAACAGTTGAAGAGATCACATATTGACCCACATATTGAGAGCTTTGTAGTATACCTGATGAGCAGTTGAGCGAGAACTCTTTTTCACTGTAGGAGAGTTTCAAGAGAATTACTCTCACTTATGAACATCTCAAATCTAGTTAACGTCAATGAAATCGCTGATTTGAGTAAATGCTAATATATACCTTTTGCAAGAGGAACATTACCTCTCCAGAAGTTGTTTTGATGGGTTTGGATAACTTCTTTAAGGCAGTAACAACCTCAAGATAGTAGATCCAGAATATTTTGCCATGTCTGATGATGGTAGATAATGTGCCTTATCTTGTGAAAACATGACGCTACAAAGCCAAGAATGTACATCATATGATGAGTGAGAATCGCTATGGTATGAGTGATAGTTTGGAAAATCAATCGCAGTTTGCTTAAGCCTTTCTAGACCAGTTCATGGAACTGTGAAATGGTCAAGATAAGAACATCATTATTGACAGTCAATATTACATTTGTCTGTAAGTTGATGCCATCCATATCTTCAAATTAAGAAACATTTGCATATCAATTTTTCCATGGGTAAAGCGTTCAGGAAGAAGCTATTAAATAATGGATATTAACTGCTTTCTTGATGTAAAGGATTTTTAGAAGAGCCTCAATTGGACTCTAAGTGTGCTTGGTCCATTGTGATGACAAACATTTATGTTCTACTCGAAGGTTAGCATTTGCAACTGAATAACATTCATGCTATGATTAGTCATAGCAAATAACGAGGATTCTACCGGAAAAGCTAATGCACAGTTGCTAATGTCTTTAGCATTTCATTACCTTCAACAGTAGAGGTTGTATGAAATGCAGACAATAAAATATTCAGGAATTTTGGAGGTTCTTTAACCGCTAACGGTTTTTTTACACGTTGAACCCACTGATACCCTTTCTATAGTTCCTCTTTAAAGAGTTTTTGACTTGGCAGCATTGACTTAATGGTCTTTTTAATGGTAAACATGGTAATAAAATAACATAATATCATGTGTCGCAGTTGTTTAAAAAACTCAATAAAAAGAACACATTGTCCAAAGTCTTGATATTTTATAGAGTTGTTTAACGCATTCATGTATTCTCTTCAATTTAATTATCATTTGGCGTTAAAATGAATCTGAAATGTTGCATTAATGAGGAGCTTCCATTTGGTCCACTGATCTTTATAATAAAAATTCAAATGTTCTCATCAGTTTAGGGCTTGATGCTAGAAGATGATCTAGTATACTTTAAACAAAAGTTGATGTTTAAACCAATAAAGTATCATGCTTGACATGTAAGATTAGTTCTGGAGTTTTGTTGTTTTCTGATTATATGTTAATAGACATTTTTGTGGCACATTGCTTAGTTTTTGCTGAGGATTAACTCCAATGTCTCGCTCTCTTCTCCCCCCCCCCTCTTATCTGAGCAATATTCTCTATAGATGGTGGAAGGTCTTGGAATAGATCAAACTCCACTAAATATTTAGCGACAGATGAGTTCACAGTCGTCGTGGCTTCCACATTTTTATCTTCAGTGTAACACCTTACATCTGAAATGAAGATAAAGGTTCTATATATTTGTAACTACATCATGTTTTCCAGATAGATATTTAAGGATACTAAAATATTTATGAAAGCATTAAAAAAATTGTAACTGGTATAAAATACATAAATCCCAGTCTATATCACCTCCTGGTTTGTGTAAGGATTCCAATTCAACAGTAACAAACCCAAATATTTTACCCTTTTACTTTCATTGGCTCCCTTTAACAAGAATGCAACTGAAAAAGTAAAAAAAAATCATATTACTATGTTTCTTGAAATTTTATCAGTTGTGTTCATATACGACTGTCATACTACGTTAATAGTAAACTGCAATATTTTCATACACATAAAAGATATTTTTGCAATGTTATTTTTACGTGCTGGAAGAGTTTTAGTATGTATATTTCTATTTCCAATACTTTCTGACATTTGGTATTGAGAATCCGGCCATAACACTAGAGAATCACAGTACAATACCTACACATACACCTTCTAATGTGTGAGTAATCACAATATTTCGGCTACCATAAAAGATATCTATCCTACCAGAATGAAAGGTACAGATTTAAAATATATTTACTATGGAATGTATAAGGTCATCCCATAAGAAATGTCCGAAAATTTAATAAAGAAAGTGCATCATAATTTCTGTTCTTGTAGTAGGCTTTAATGACTAAAATATGTAGAAGGACATGTATAAAAACGTTCAGAAAAAAACTAATCCAACTCCACGTTTTCAGCTCGTTAATCAAATAAACCCTTATGAAGATGAATGTGTCTGAGGAGCACATTAGGCATATAATGCTTTATGAGTTTAAAAAAGGCAATAGTGCAGCAGAAACTACACGAAACATTCAAGGTGTTTATGGTACGGAGTCCCTCAATAGAAGAAAATATCGAAAGTAGTTTCAGAAATTCAGAGTAGGTGACTACAGCTTAAGTGATGTGTCATGTTAAGATCGTCCTGTCGAGTTTAATGATGATTTGCTGCTGGCTGTACTTAATAAAGATTGTGCTGTAACAATTGAAAAACTAGCACAGAAGCTTAATTCAACCCATTCAAGAATTCATCGTTACCTGCAACAGCTTTGAAAGGTGTCAAAACTTGGAAAATGGGTCCCCCATAATTTAACAGAAACCAACCTTACAGCAAGAGTGGATATTTGCACTTCTATGCACTCTCGTGAACGTAAATCACCTTTTTTGGACAGTAACTTTTTTTAGTGACTGGAGATAAAAAAACGGATATTTTATAAAAATGTTAAGCACTGCAGAAAATGACTCAGTCAGGTAAAGCGCATAATGGTTACATAGAGCACAGCCCAAAATGGACCTCCACCTTAGGAAAGTCTTGTTAAGCGTTTGGTGGGATATTGTTAGTATGATTCACTTTGCGTTGCTGCCATTCAATGTAACGATTACATCAGACGTCTATTGTCAACAGTTAGAGCGCTTAAATGTTGCACTGAAAGAAACGAGGCCTGCTTTGATCAATCGTAAATGGCGTTGTGTTACATCAAAATAATGCACAGCCCCATACAGAAAGGATCACATCTGCAAAGATTGAAGAGCTAGACTGGGAAAAACTTCCACATCATCCTCATTTTCCAGACCTTGCCCCATCTATTTCGAAGTTGCAGAACTATCTTGATGGAAAAGAGCTTGGAACACACGGAAATGTCAAAACTAACCTCTCTGCATTATTTTCCTCCAAACCCCAATAATTTTATAGAAGTGGCATTCAGAAGCTTGACAGAAAGTAATCATAATGGAACATACATTATTGATTAAATAACATTAAAAGCATTTGAAATCCTTTCTCTTTTTTTGAATCTAAAATCGGACATTACTTAAGGGATGATCTGATATATATGGTATATATCCTCAAAGTTTCATGTTTCGATTACAAAATACAATTTTATACTACATATCGGTTCCTAATTTCTGTACTACAAATGCTACTGTACTAAGCAGTTTGTCAACAAGCATTAATATTTGATTAGTAATTTGTTTCATAATAGGTATCAATGGTATATAAAAAATTCATCAGCTACATTTCTCTTACTACATTCTCGAGTTGGTCTCTAACATGAAAACATTTGACGAATAATATTCTTGGTTTCTTAAGAAGAGTTTTCAAGCTTTGTTACTTATACTTTTCAAAACATCTTTCTTGGTTTATTTAGCAGCGAGGATTTCTTCTTACAGATGACTATTTATTGAGATACCACTTTGCCCAATGCCAGCTTTTGATCGAAGAAGAAATCCAGTTTAGTTCTTAATGCTAGATGTTTCCAAATGAAAAAAAATCAAATGCATAACTATTGGGTATCCTTATAAGTGCTGCATGTTTTTCAGTGTCCTAAATATGTGTATGGTGTGAAATACCCATCCCTGAGAAGAAGTTTAACCTTCCTACAATTGTTTGTTGTCATGATATATCAAGGAAAAATCATGCTAGTAACACAGAGAAAAGCAACTGGAATAAGTTCATAAGATTTACACCTAACCAAGCCTTAAAAGTCTTAAAGCAATGCATAATCAGAGCCAATAAATAAACGTAGAAAGTATCCAAAAGATGCAACTTAAATAAGATATTATGCATTTTAAAGCTTCTCAAAATTCTGAGAGATTATTTCGTGTACGAAGCCTCGATCATATTTTGCTGTAATCTTGTTGCTATTAGTTCCTAACATTTTATGAATAATAAAATATATTAAATATGGAATTTATTCAAAAGAATTGGATTATATCAATTTGATTCAATTAATTAGTTTTTTAAAAGATGAATTAAATTGTGTTTCTGTCACTGATTATAAAAAAAATAATAAATAGGCCCGGCATGGCCAAGCGCGTTAAGGCGTGCGACTCGTAATCTGAGGGTCGCGGGTTCGCATCCGCGTCGCGTCAAACATGCTCGCCCTCCCAGCCGTGGGGCGTTATAATGTTACGGTCAATCCCACTATTCGTTGGTAAAAGAGTAGCCCAAGAGTTGGCGGTGGGTGGTGATGACTAGCTGCCTTCCCTCTAGTCTTACACTGCTAAATTAGGGACGGCTAGCACAGATAGCCCTCGAGTAGCTTTGTGCGAATTTCAAAAACAAATATATAAAATAAATATTATTGTACAATGACTAAACTTGGCGTGACTTCATATGTATGTGTATGTGAGGAAAAGGATATCTCACGGATAACTTAAATATTTTCTACGATTAATTGATAGAACTCAGTAAGACTACTAAGTTATTTGAAACGTATTATTCAGTTATAAAGTGTTTATTTGTTAAACTCATGGGACTATGGTGTACCCTGAAAAACGACGCACAATTTTACTTCAGTGGAATACAATGCACCTTTTCAAAATTTGGATAATTTCACCCAAGCGAACAGGTAATGAATAAAACACTAAATATAATCCCAGTTTCCATATTAATGAAATGTTCCTGTTGGAATAAAACTTTGAACTCTTTTTTTTTTTCAATTCAGGTCTGCACCTTTTTGAAAAGTGTATTTTACCGGTATTTGTGTGTCGCTTAACTGAATATCTACCAACTCATAAAAACTCGAAATGGAGATGACCAGAAATTGTCAACAGTGACACGTCTCGACCTCTTCTAAACAGTAACAAACATTACCTCCCAAATGTACTTTGGTTACATTCGGTTTGTTAAACTGCAGCAACGAAAACTGCTATCGGGAATCCAGTAACTCATAAACGGCTGTATCTAATCCACTTAAGCTTCTCATGGTACGTGTAAGAATTGATACTCTAGGTAAATACATTGGTCGAAGTTAAAAGTTATGAGTTTCTTTTTAACTAAACCTGCTAAAGTGCACTTCTAAATTATTTTCCGCTAGTGTACAAACAGGGGTGTTGTTTACGAGTAAATAAATGGGTTATTTTTACAAATCGTAAAATGAAACACGGTCATGTGTCGCAGATTACCACTAATGTTATAATCAATATTAACTCGAAGTTAGATGAAAAGCAGGACGAATGTTCATACAGAAAACTCTAAATATAAAACTGTTCTAAAGTGTATATATATATATACATATATATACATACATACATTAAAGTTTGAAAATTACAAAAACTTCAACCTAGAAAATACTTTACTTGAAAGTACGAAATTTACCAACTGACTAGCCTAATCCCTAAGCCAAATATGTACTCACTTCCCTACAATTTTGCTTTTAAACATAATAATTAATTAGGAAACCAAATTTATATTTTTGACTTTCATCCTTATTTACACATCTTTTGATTAAGCATTTATTTGTAAAACCAAAAACGCCATAAGCGAATCTGGGGCATTACCTTCAAACATAAAGTAAATATTACAATTACAAAAGAAAACTTTCCGAACAACTAATCACTGAAGTCATATTATTTATTTCTCTTAGCATAGCCCTTCCCCACTGGCTCAGCGGTATGTCTGCGGACTTACAACGCTAAAAACCGGGTTTCTATACCCGTGGTGGGCAGAGCACAGATAGCCCATTGTGTAGCTTTGTACTTATTTCAAAACAACAACAACAACTCTTAGTATAATTAACAAATTAACAATAAATGGATTGAGGATGCTGAAAGCATACTTTCAGAAACTTTATGAAGTTTCATCTATGTCTCAACTTAAGAACTGATATCCCTGCAATGTCATTTGATGCTACTTTTAAGTCTTTAATGTGTTTAACCAGGACCTGGCATGGCCAGGCGGTTAGGACACTTGACTCGCAATCTGAGGTTTGCAGGTTAGAATCCCCGTGCCACCAAACCTACTCGTCCTTTTAACTGTAAAAACGTTACATTTGACGATCAACCTCAATATTCTTTAATAAAAGAGTAGCCCAAGGGTTAGCAATTGGTGGTGATGAATAGTTGCCTTCCCTCTAGTCTTAAACTGCTAAATTATGGACCATGTTTAACTGTGGTTTTTAAAATTGCATTCATGCAATTTTATTGAAAATGTACAAAGATGTATGATTTAAAACTGACTTCGTTATGCTTCAAAACTGGTTACAACAAAAATTGTAGCCAGGACAACAGTGTAATCAGAGGCATCAAAATAAACACTGTGGACGATGGAGGAAGTTGTTCCAAGGACAGTATAGAATCTTTCTTTATAAATTTATGAAGAAAACTAATGCTTCTTACAATATGCATTTTACAGCTGTAACCAAAATACACCAGAACGAAGAGTTTTATAACCAAGCCCAGTCACTTAGAAAGGAAAAATCAGTTTTTGAAATATTTTTTCTTTCAGTCTGAGAGACAATGGAGTCTCTCAGTCATTAGCATCTACTTTGAAATGGTTATATGCTAAATTGCCGAAAGAAGGAATTCTTGAGTATATATTTACTTTAAAATTAGAACCCCTGGTGGTTAGAACACCCGATTTGTAATTCGAGACTCGCAAGTTCGTATCCAGTCACCAAACATGCTCACCCTTTCGGCCTTATAGTATTATAATTTGACGGTCAATTCCAAAAGTAGCAGTTTTAGATATTAACTAGCTCTAGTCTGTAAGTTCTGAGTTAGAAATGGTTATCCCTCGAGTAGTTTTGCGCAAAACTGAAAACAAGCAAACAGACTATTGAACTTGTATCTTTTATACAAGTTAAGCATACGTTTGTCTGTCAAACTTGTGTTTTTTTAACTCGGTTAGTTTAATAAAACAGAAACCATTGAAAGATAATTGATTTCATGAATACGATCTAGCTGAAAATTCGAGAAACATGAAAGTCAACCGTCGGTCAGTCACGTTCGTTTTATTCGAATTTCTTGAGTTACATGAGTCTACTTCCACTTTTTATCCTATAATACTTCCTATTCTGATTGCGTTTTTTTCCATTTTAATCGGATGTAGTCGCCAACACAAGCGTCAATATCTTCTAATTTTCTGCAATTTTTCTGATACATAAAAGTCTGTCAAGGAGATGGTTCCCAGAACCAGATCAGGCATGATGAAATAATAATCACTGATGTCGAGAAACCCACTTGTTGAGAAATTTATATGCAAAAACGGCTCGTTTGGGTTGAGAAAATATTTTACATAGAAGAGCGAACAACGTTTCGACTTTCTATGTAAAATATTTTCTCAACCCAAACGAGCCGTTTTTGCATATAAAGATCAGGCATGGCGTTATGTTTGGGACACTACATCAGCCACATCATTATGATGTCAAGATATGTATGATTCGAATAGAAAAACCAGGAAGACTCCTGTGAAAAATAAGTCAAAACCTAGCGTAAATCTATGTTTGGAAATTATTAGGAAAAGCCTTTGTTGGAACAGATCAGAGATACCAATTATCTGTATAGAAGAGGACGACTTTTGCTCAGAAGAAGAAAATATGTATATGTAATCACATGGTCATTGTATGTCTTAATATTTTGTTCAAAGGCATATGTAGTGGATTCAGAAGTAATATGAATTCATTTGATGTGTTGCCAGTTTTACAGGGAATAGTTTTGGTTTTCAGTGGTCTCCACAATTTTTGACGTGCTTTTACAGAAAAATATGATTAGTGATATTCGATAATTCCACAACTTGAAATCATGCAATATTTTATGGTCTTACAGAAAAGAATAACTTTTTACGAATCATTTGTACTATTTGAAAAATATGTATTTTATATTTACCACTCACAAAAGAATGTTAATAGGAATCATTCAACCTATCCTTATGATACCTAGTCTCCATTATGTTTGTGTCAATTTTCTCATATTCTTACAGTATAACAAATTAAATAAAAAAATGAGAAATCAAAACTGAATGTATTGTTTTATAAGTAACTTGACTAGAGATCTGAAACAAAAAATCATAATGGATTAAAATGCATTATATTTGTTTTAGTATACACTTACGAAAAGATAGCAGTTTTATTACGAACCATCAAACTGCATTTAACAACTTCGGAAAGTTACCATCAGTAACTCCAAGATTCCTTTGTTTATAAAATCTTTGAAGTGATCAATATCTCTATAGTGAGAAAAAAATTGTTTAATATTTTCCATTTCTATAATATTGAACGTTTGTCCAGCAAAATCAGTTTTCATATACAAAATCTGCTTCAATAGATTATTTAAAAATAGTGTAAAGTAAAGGCAATTCATTGTATTGCCACAAATGTCTTCCAACAAGATATGACTCAGAAGATAGCCCAATGTGGCTTTACCATAATAAAAACACACCCAACAAGATATAAATCAATGTCGTTGTTTTTTCTTTTCTTCAAATTTCTGTTTGTTTGATAAATGAAGAACATGAAAATAGGTACATTAATTTGGCTTTTGTTCTTTGTGTTAACAACTGTGAAGTATTTACAAACGTGTAATTTAGTTTTACGTATTTACTGTTGTTTTTCTACGTTTTTCAATAAATAACGTTAGACTTCTGACATACGCTAGTCAGAAGCCCTGCATGACCAGTTGGTTAAGGCACTCGACTCGCAATCCGAGGATAACGGGTTCTAATTCCGGTCACAACAAACATGCTCGCCCTTTCAGCCGTGAGGGCGTTATAATGTTACGGTCAATCCCACTATTCGTTGGTAAAAGAGTAGCCCAAGAATTGGCTGTGGGTGGTGATGACTAGCTGCCTTCCCTCTAGTCTTACACTGCTAAATTAGGGACGGCTAGCGCAGATAGCCCTCGTGTAGCTTTGCGCGAAATTCAAAAACAAACAAACATAGGCTAGTCAATTTATGAAAAGCATTGAAACTTATTAGTCTGAACTACTGCAATTAAAGTACTATTTTTCTTTATGGTCTAATAAAAAATGTCTGAGTTCAAATTGATTTTGTGATTTACACATGATCTACAGTTCATTATCCTAACATAAATATTAACCAGTTGAAACGTAGGTAAAATTATTGATACATTTTTTTATTGCTAAACTGCTACCAGACAGTTTTTTGCTTCCGTGTGGTTTAGTTTATGTATGAAAATTTATAACGTTAAAAATCGGGTTTCGATGCCTTAACAATGTAGCTTTATGCTTAACAAATAGTAAAAGAAGTATCTCACTACTGATCTCTGTTTAACACAACTTAATATAATTTAAAATTTTTTGATTTTTCTTGACCAGTGTAACCAGATTATGAGAACTATTTGAAAGCCTTAAATATTTTCTATATAAAATTGTTTGTTGAATTTCTTGCATATTCACTACCTGAGGTAGTTGCTTCAAATTTTGAAGTGGCAGACATAAGGGAAGGTAGTTGGTTATCATCTACCACCGCCAGTTCTTGGGCTACTGTCAAACCTAATAGTGAGATTTTGTTCGTTGGCGGTACCAGTGTATAACCCGCGGATTCTCAGAACCACAGTCCAACAAGTTAATCAATGGGAAGCGCTCTGCCATTTATGCATGAAACAAAATACTGCATCACGTTTATCATTTCAGGAACATGACATTTTGACAAACATGTAGGTCTCCCAAAATATCAATTGCTCCAAAGTTTCTAATATTCAGAAGAAGAAAAATCGTTGATTTAAGCTTAATATTTGTTTTAATCTTCTATAAAAGATATAAGTGGAAGAGAAACTTCTAAATTGTACGAGGAGTTTGTAATCAAAACATTATCACGCTATAGTGATAACAGGTTAGTACTCAGGTTGAGAAAAGGTAACTAATTCAAAAGATTGAAAATGACATCGGGCTTCAAACAGTGAAATGAATCGAGCTTGAAACGTGTTTTCGTCATACAGGAATCCAAAGTAGAAACCAACGACAGTTGGTTTAGTGGTGCTTTGTCTGTTTATTTGAAGTCAAGCACAGTGGGCTATCTGTGCTCTGCTCACCACAGTTATCGAAACCCGGATTCTATCGTTGCAATTCTGTAAACATTCCGCTGCGCCAGTTGGGGGTATTCAGTAGGGGGAGTGAACAGTATCATAATTTATGAAAAAACATTCACATTGAAGCATGGTTGGGATCAGTGCAAGTTGAGGGTTACGAGTCAGCCAACCGTGAGTTATATATAAGATTGATGGCACCCTGGCTGCTGGCAGTTAGATGCTTATTCTAGTTCATCGTTATATTCACTGAGTAACACGTGCCATCGAGTAAATATTTACCTTCCACCAAGAAAAGGATCACAGGCATAGAAAAAATATGGTCAAGTGATGTCTTGACGGTAAAGAAGCCAATTGGATACTTGCTATCAAAATTTGGTTTTTATGTAAAACCTGAGATGTTCAAGAGGTGATGGTGAACAGTCTGCTTCGTTAAATTATAAAGAGTAATACGGCACATTTGAAATAATGTTCCAGGCTTACACATTCATATGTCATATGGCAACATGAAAATGAGGTGTGATGTTTTTGTAAAGCTAAAGGCACATATTCAAAGATCTAGTGCATTCTACATCATATTTGCTTTTCTTCTGTATGCAGTGTGACAATGTTTCGTACATTTAGTAAATTAACGATCTATTCTTGTTTGTGACTCCTGTGTGTGTAATAATTCTGTGTTTTCATAACATAATTATTTCCATTTCTGTGATATATTAAAATTGTCTAATTGTTAACACACATAATTCTGATAACGCGTATAGAAATAATATGTTCAAGTAACATTCCTATAAAAACATTTAATCCTGATACAATATGCAAAAGTAACAAGCTCAATCGTCTCCAGTGGCACTGTTGTATATCTGCGAACTCACAACCCGAGGAACCGGGTGGTTTCGATACCGTGGTGGGCAAAGCACAGATAACCCATCGTATAGCTTTGCGCTTCATTATAAACAAACGAAAACAAGCTCAAATCGCCTCGTTACCAACGTTTATAATACTATTTGCACAACTAACGCTTTAATTGACTTGGTTATAAACACAAATAAAAGCGGTAAGATATGAAGAAATGTGATATTATAAACGTAAATGTTTGTATACTAATAAGGAAAATCGAAATATTTTCCACAAAAACACTTGCTACAAACACGTATAGTGGAGGTAGTATGAAATGTCAGTTTTAATTCGCTACAGCAGTCTTCAAAAACATATTTTTACGCCTATCACTTTTTCTATTCTTTTTACAGTTAGCTTGCTTACATTATAACACCCAATATTTACTTTAAAATTTTCAAAAGAATAGGTTGTTATTCAACGCAGAGATACACAATGGGCTGGCTGGTTTCTGCCAACCACAGGTATCGTAACCCAAATTTTAGTGTGATAAGCCTTCAGAATTACCCCGCTGAGCCAATGGGGGAGGGACCAAAGTAAAAATTAAGTTAATCGAGATGTTTGCTTTATAGCTTATAAATATATTAAGCTTCAAATACATTTTTAAAACAATGGCTTCGAATCCATACAAAACCACAGAATATTCCGAGCAATTTAAATTTTGAGAGTGTTATAAAAATGACAGTAAGTCCTTCAGCGTGGATGGTGTCATTGAGTGACTACCTTCTCTCTGGTTAGTAGTTCAAAATTAGGGACAGCGGCAGGTAACCTTAGTAACTTTAAATAAAATACTGTGTTCTCACTTCAAAGCCTCTTAGTAGCGTAAACGTAGGTCTCTAAAATATTGAAACTATATAAGCATCTACGTTCGAGGCGTAAAAACGTTTCTCAAAATAAAGCTTTAAAATATCTTCTTAAAAACATGGGTGTATCCAATAAGATTCTCAACATTTTGACTTGAAAAGATACATACGTGTCGTTAATAAATGTTCAATAATAATCACTTAAAAACAGACAACTTATTTGCCTATGTTTTTGAACTGGCAAAACTTTTGTATTATAACTCGTGTATTAGTTATTTTATTGTAATCTGCTATACGATTTTTTAAAATTTCATTTTGACAAACCATATTGATTTATTTAACACTGCGTATTTCTAGCATTAGCAAACCCCTAAATGGCTCATTGGTAGGTCTTAAGACTTGTAACGCTAAAAACAGGTTTTATGTTCCCCTGGTGGGCACAGCATAAATAGTACCTCATTGTGGGGCTTTAAACTCAAAACAAACAAATAACTTCAGAAAGTTTACCTGATTTCTGGCTTTAAAATAATGCTATAAAAGAAAACGTGGGCTTCCTTCTTTTCCAATCAATTTACAAACAATTTTGAAAGGTTCATCTAGCTTTGTTTGTATCAACTGATTTAACTATTTTCACATAGCCTCTGACACCAGACGAACAATTCTGATTTATAAAGAGAGATTATAACATTTAAAGTTTGGTTTGGTTTTAGTATGTTTGAATTAAGCACAAGCAACACAAAGGACTATCTGTGCTCCTCCTCCACAGGTATCGACACTCGGTTTTTAGCGGTGTGAGTCCGCAGATATACCGTTGTACCACTGAGGGGAGAGCATATTTAAAATTTGTTTATCTTAGATTATTGCCTACAAGTTTTTTTTGTAGCATCAAATAAATTAGGTTATTAAGTTAAGCCTCTCAGTGTGTTAATTCGAATAAGACTTCTATTGATGATATCATAAAAACAGGTTTAAGAAGTCTTAATATAAAACAATAAAATTTATAAAACCCGATCTACTTCAAAAGGTTGACCTTTCTGCTTTAAAGGCAGTTTGGCATGGCCAGGTGGGTTAAGACGTTCGACTCGTAATCTGAGAGTCGCGGGTTTGAATCCCCCTCGCGCCAAACATGCTCGCCCTCTCAGCCGTGGGGCCGTTATAAGGTTAGGGTCGATCCCACTATTCGTTTGTGAGTAGCCCGTGAGTTACGATGACTAGCTACCTTCCCTTTTGTCTTACACTACTAAATTAGTGACGGCTACCACAGATAGCCCTTGTGCAGCTTTGGGCGAAATTTAAAAACAAACAAATATTCTTCTTTAGGGGTAAATTTTCTCAGTTCATTCTTGAAGAAAAAATATCTACCCTTCAATTACAGGTTATTGTTGTTGTTTTTGTATCGTTTAATATAACTTTTATATTTATATATATATATATCACCAAAAAAAAGGGTCATGTTTCGACAACTCACATCTTCAGATATAATCCAAATTACTGCGCTCATGAGCTTAAAATAAATTGCAGAGTACATTAAGATTGAAATTCTTGAGACCTATTTATTTAATAATGATATATCATGTCTATTTTCTCACTCGTCTTCCCTTGGGACAATATTCCATAGCGAACGTTTACACACAGAACTGGCAGGCTAACTCTCTGTTGACTGAGTAGGGTAATCAATCATTCTAGTCTTGATATCGACAGCCATTATAGGTTCCTCGGTCTTCTGGCCTTGTGCCTTACACATATATATTTTAAGATACTTGTATTCAACAAGAAAATTTAACAATCATAAGCAATAAAGATAGACCATAATAATACTTCATCTTGTTGTGATCTTATTGTTTTACCAGCCCGTGATGAATGTTGGTTGTTTTCGACGTTTTAAATCCAGTAAGAACAAGAATTACGATCCGTTAATGTTATTAACTCGAATAATAAAGTTTAAGAACGAAATAAAACATAATGTGCCATATGAGCTTCCCACATTAGAATACTGTTGTGTAAGGCATAATTTTAAAAACATGCACATCGCGTACCAAATACATCGACAGCAATACACGTGTGATAATAAAAGCACGCCCCTTACTTAAGTCTTGAGTGACTAGAGTTAGTAATATTAATACTAATTATAGGATATAGAAAAGTAGGTTATGACGGAGAACAGATCACAAAACGTATGAAAACAACAACAAATTAGAAAAAAAAAATTCTAGTCCAGATTTCTATAATGGTTTAGTTTTCCATTAAACGTCTACAGAATAACCGTGACG